>NC_136490.1:38561143-38621143 GCF_053919585.1 Euprymna scolopes | reverse complement strand
GGTGTGGTGGTCAATTACCGTGGACATTTCACTTTGGTGAAGTGAGAGCAAAAATACATGGTTGAAATTTTACTCTTTTTAAAGTGCATGCATTTATATATTCATTTATTTATACATTTATTCATAATCCAAATAACATTTCTTTTGCAAGCAAAAAAACATCCTACTTTTTTAAATTAATGATAGTAAAAAGACTCCCGGGCAACACCAAGTAGGGACAGCTAATATACTAGGAGGTATTCCAGAAGTAATGTCTCCTATTTTTTTATTTCGCCTGAATGGATCAGAGGGGATTGCAAATTGCATTGTTATCTTATGATGACTGAACTTCTGCATTCACGACCTAAAAGTTTCATTGCTCTGCTACAGATATTGATAGTGTTAGACTAAGAAAGCAACCCCTATCATGACATATACTAGAAGCAGGGACGTGTCATTGAATTTCTGGCAAAAGTGCATTGAGAATGGCGTCGACTACGTAGAAAAATAAATTCTGGACCAAAAAGGTTGCTCGTTTTAATAGTACCACTCATGTCTTCATAGCTCTTAAACTTTTTGAGTTAAAAAATAGGAGGCTTTATTTTTGGACATCCATGCACAGCCATCGTTCATCACTGGCAATAGTGCATTGAGAATGGTGATGACTATGCAGAAAAATAATTTTTGGAGCAAAATGCTTGCTCGCTTTAATAGTATCGTTCCCGTCTTTACAGCTCTTCAACTTAAAAAAAATAGGAGGCTTTACTTTTGTAGAATACTAGACCTTTTAGCCCGTTCACTTAGAATGTGCCAACTTGATGGTTAAATATGGTTAAATTTGTCCTTCCTTTTTGCATTAAATACTAATCCCTATTAATCCCTAATTGTGCATCAAACGGATACCATAATACTTAGTTCGCTGCAACTTATCATAACAAAGGCCCATACGAAATTTCAGCCGGATCTGCTCAGTGGTTTCTGAAGAAAAGGTGTAATGAACAGAGAAAACAGGCAGACATACTAAGAGAAATATAATATAGATTGTATTCAAGCACTAGACTTGAGAATTAGAATATAATATGAAATTTAGAAATCACACTGAATTAAGAAAAGGAATAAAAGATATTGATAACAAAAATAAGTGAGAATCCTTAGGCTTAAGCAACTTAGAAAGACAAAAATGTTGCACTGAGATCTTCAAAAGCATTTTTAAAATATGGAACACAATTTTATCTTCACATTAGATATTTATTGGCAAAAAAATTAAATAAACTAAATTAATTGCAAAAGGAGATATAATATAAAACAAATTATAAAAGAAAGTTAAACATAGCACTAATGGGGGAATTTTTGAGAATACACCGGATAAATTTGGAAATAATGATACAAAAATGGTTATTCATATTATTTGGATCCTTCGGACTACAGTTTTCATCTTCAGTTTGATTTTCACAACATTTCATTTTTTTAAGATGTATCTTGTCAAACTCAGCAATGTTTCTGTCAAACTCGGGAATTTGAATGGAATTTGGAATGGAACCCTTTATTTACTTCATGGGGGTAGCATGCTCTTGTTCCGTCAGCCATGGCTGGATAGAGGTCCTAAGTAATTTGCAATTGTACTTTTTGGTTGCCTACACTGAGAATTGAGCCTTCAACCTTCAGGAGAAGGTCATTTTTACATTTCATTTTTCTAAGTAATCTAACCACTGCAACACGGGTCCTCCCTAAAGAAGGTCAGAGGTTACATCGACCAAATCATTATGAAAATGGCACTCAAAATGAGCACTGTAGTCCGAAGAATCCAAATAGTACCAATAACCAATTCACATTTCCAAAATTCAGAAAAAAAAGAATGACCATTTTTTTCCTAGCATTCAATCTGACAATGTTTGGTAAATATAGCTTGTATCTAATATATATCTATATTAGCAGGCACCCTGGCGTTGCCCGGTTTTAAAAGACACTTAAATATTATATTTTAATTTATGCAGATTCTGTGTTTATTATTATTATAGAGTCGATTCTCTATTGATTATTATATTGTGCCTAATATATAGTAGTGGCCACCCAGAAAGGCCCTGTGGTAAAATACGCTTAAATATATTTTAATTCATGCAGATTTCATATTTATTATTAGAGAGCCAATACTGTATTTATTATTATATTGTACCCAATATATAGTAGTGATTCCAAAAGTTTAAAAAAATATATGACTTGGATGCCATCAGCTAGAATCAAATCCAAAACATTAAGCACTACCAAATGAGCTAAGAATAGATAGCTATCAGAACTTTAAAAATTAACCAGTTCTACTGTATAAATATATATTTGCACATGCAAATGATGCATAGAAGGTACCCGTTTAGTCAACTTACGCCTGTCAAGTTTCCATTTATTTTTTTTTCAATATTAACCCTTATCAGCTATTTTTACTGGCTAAAAATCAAATTGAATTTATTCCACAGGCCCAGATCCCCTGTATATAGAGTTTCAAGTCTGTAAACCAAAAATTGACAAAGTAGTTTGGTAAAGACCGTTCCTCACACAGACAAACAAGGTCACTTTATATATATATATATATATATATATATATATATATATATATATATACACACATTAGTGATGAGACGATTCCAATATTTTTCCCAATTCTGATACAATTACTGATTCTGTACTAAATTCCCGATTTTGATTCTTCTCTAAATATTTTACTATAGAATTGTTATTTTTTCTAGATTACCGTAAAAACACATTAAATGTGCATATATTTTCTCAAACATCAAAATTCACTTGTGGGAGGGGCGGGATGATGTATTTGAGCTGGATATTTGAAAAAGTCCAACTCCATTCCAAGAGATCTTCTCGACTGACCCATTTGACAGAATGGTTTAAATGTTTGCTAATGAATCAGGTAACTAGAGTTCAATCCTCAGTTGAATCATATATCCATCCATGCATCCATACCTCCGTTCAGTTTTGAAAGACAATGGATAACCCCTGTAAAGGAGCTGTGCATGCAATTATGAGGCAATGGTTGCACAATTCCTATCCAAACCTCTTCTGAATCGGGACTGTTTGAGTCCAGTAGCAAGGAGAAGTGCTAGACAACTGGAAACAATGCTTAGCTAAGCGGAGAGTACACACAGCACCTGAATTCCCAAATGGTCATTCATTTCAGTATTGACCCGGCTCAACGTTGCTTAACTTTGGTGAACTAACACCGGTGTGTCAACATGAAACATAGACTAAAAAAAATAGTACTTGACGCTCCATCGCTAAACATTCAGTATTATAAAATAAAAAGCAAGGGTAAGTGTAGCAAAGAGAAAAGAGTAGTATCATGGTGTAATAGCCAATAAAAAGAAAGCCTTTAGGTCGCTATTAATTATGGTCGACCAGCTTACATTTATTTATATATATTATTCATAGGATTTTGATTTTAAAGAAGATGGATGCGTTTTTCAAGGCACTGTGAGTTCAACGCTTTTTTTTTAGTTTAATTTTTTTAATGAACGAAATAAAATGAAAAATAAAATAACACATGTGTCATCATTAAGTGGCGGTCGTCTTTTAAAAAGATGACAACCAACACTTAATAGTTTTATATACCGTATATTTCGGCGTACAAGGCGACCGTCAGATGATGCTATGTACAAAATTGGAGCAAATTTTAATAAATTTGTTATATATCGGTTGTATAAGACGATTGCTAAATCACGAAACCATGTGTGCTTAGCCTAGGCCAGAGATTGCAACACTCGGTATCTTATGAAATATTGGGTTTTAACGATGATTTTTTTAACTTTAAGGGTCGTTTTATACGCCAAAATATACGGTATTTTTTGTTTTAGTTACTTTTTGAATCATGGTTATATTCTGGCTTTTAAAACGACAAAAATTACTCTGGTATCACTTTTACAAACTTGTTTTTGAGAGTATCACATGAAAATATCTCCAGTTACATCAATTTAGATGAATCGCAGGAATAATATGATTGGGAATTTTTTATCTTTGAAGATTGATGATTTACGGCATTTATCTGGATCACTGGTCTCATCTTGGATTTTATTCTATCAACATTTCGGCCTATGTAACCTCCAAACTTCTTCAGGTGCATCACCTTGAGCTCAAGAATTTTTATATCAAATTTGGGAATTTGTACGGAATTTTGGACGAGATCCTTTATTTAATTCTCAGGGGATAGCTTGCCCTTGTTCTGTCAGCCATAACTGGCTAAAAGTCTTAAGTAGTTCGTAATTGCATTCTTATTTGTGTCTGTACTGAGAATTGAACCTTCAACCTCCAGAAGATTGTCACTTTAAACTGATTATTACTTAGCATTTATATTTGTTGCATTACAAGGTCTTCTATACTAAGTTTGACAAGACGCACCTGAAGAAGGTCGGAGGTTACATCGGCTGAAACGTTGAGAAGAGAAGAGTAGTTCGAATAATTCAAATTGCAGGGAATTACAAAATGACAGTGAGCGGCTTTTATTGTGTTTTAAAATATAAGACAAAATCTTTCTGTGATCTCTGCTATTTATCAACTTCACGATGAAGATAAGAGAATATCCACTGAAAGCACAAATAAGGAACCCCCCCCCCCCCAAAATATTAATTATTTTAAAACTCTCACACAAAAAAAAAAACAAAAAACTATGACGTAATAATAGGAGGATAAGGGTTGCACCATTTAAGTACTTGAAAGACATCAAACCTCATGTATAAAAAATAACAAAGGATTCCTGTAATTGAGTTGAAAAGAAAGGTTTAATCAATGTCTTCAGACTTTAATGTTCATTCTTTTGCAAAATTGAGTCCGTCAATCAATGTTTCTTGCATTCTGTTAAACAGTGTTAATCAGTATGTGATCATTTCTTTTCGAGCAGCTGTGAAATCTGTATTCATTGGCAGGGGATTGATTGATTGATTGTTCTGTTTATTGGTCTATCAACAGCTGCATGGTCATTTAAGGCCAAATAAGTATTTTTTTTTTTTAATGGAAGGGGGTTCGTCTTAATAGAATTGGTATTCTTTACTTTCCAGTATATCGAAGTGAGTTTGGAGGAAGTTTTGCAAAGGATTAGGGTTGAAACAAAAAAAAAATCTTTTTTATAAGGTAGATTTATATTTTGGAGAAGAGATTTACTTCTTTCAAGTAAATTAGAATTTTTTTTTATTTATATTTATTAAGAGATCTTTAATGTTGTTAGTGCTGTAATGTTTTTGGCATAAGGGAGCTAGGTCGATGCAGTTTATTAGAAACTGTTTAACGGTGTAGTTTTCTTGGCAAGGTAAGCATTTAGGTGGGGGTGTTTTCCTTTTAATAGGAACGAATGAGTGATATTTGTGTGCCCTGTTCTTATTCTTGTAATGATCACCTTCTTTCCGGTTCAGTTTGGATTTAGGACTCCATTCTCCAAGTGTGGGTTTGATTTCTTGTAGCTTGTTTTTTTTTTGTATGTGTATTCCATTGTTGTTACCATTTTGTTTTGATGTATAGGTTTATGGTTCGTTTAAAATCGGTATAGAGGATTTTTATGTTGGATATTTCCAGATTTAGTGATTCTTTAGTGGCTAGGTCAGCTTTTGTGTTTCCTAGGATGCCAATATGGCTTGGGATCCAGCATAGAATGATTTGTTTTTGAGTTTTGAGGAAATCAAGTCTGTTTAATAGGTTAGTTATTAGCGGATTGTAAGTGTTCTTTTCTTTTCATGAAGCTAAAACTGATAAATATTACAAAATTGTTTGCTTGATCAGCACTTATAATATTAAGGGCCAGGTGTATTGCTGAGGCTTCAGCGCTAAAGATGGAAGACCTGCCAGGTAGGCGTTTTTGGATTTTTCTTTGCTGATAAATATCAGCAAGAATCACATGACAGATCCATTGCATCATTTTTGCATCATTTCTTTCAATGCAACACTTGTCTTAAACCTTCACTGGTCAAGTTTCAGGTTCATACATCATCACACTGCTTACACATGTCCGATAGACTCTTCATACTAACACAAGTTTTTTCCTGTGCTTCAACGGAGATAACCCACAAGTAACAAAACTTCTGGACAATCTCAATTTCACTTCCATACATCATCATCACTGTGCACACCTGTTTGATAGATTCTTGCATCGGTCAAGATTGGTAACACTATGCTAGTTAGTAATAGGAGAATTTCCTTTAACTTATTACCATTCCATTGTTAACTCTTGCAATCACAGAAGTTCATTCTTGTGCTCCAATGATATCACCAAGGTAACAAAACTTCTGAACAACCAACCATAATAGCTTTTCTATCTAAATATACTTTATCCACATCCGAGATCATTTTTTTTTTTACATGGGGTGTCTACGAATGATCTAAAAATTTGATTTGAGAGATCATTGATGAAGATCAGGAAGACAGTTGTGCCTAGAATGGAACCTGGAGGGACGCCAGATTTCTGATTTTTGTCCATCAATGACTACTCTTATAAGCCTATCAGAGAGAAAGAATTTAATAATTGAAAGGATATTTCTCGCTATCTCATAGTTGGCAGTCTTGTGAAGTAGACCTTTATGCCATACTCTATAAAAAGCTTTAGTTATGCAAAGAGATATTGCTCTAGAAAAGAAGCCCTTGTGGAGAGATTCACTGATCCCTGTGATATTACACTTAGCACATCAGATGTAGATCTAGCAGAACAGAACCATATTGCATGTCACTGAGCAGGTTATTTTTGCTGTTTATTATAGATTCCAGCAACTTATGCGCCATTATGCTACACTTCTTGTATAACGTTACCCAACACGTTGCAACCTCAGTCGCAAAATAGACAAAGAATAGAAAAGAACTTCAACCTGCCTTTTCTCCGTTGTAACAACGACATTTATTTCCTCATTTTCCTGCCACGCGTGACTTCTTGTTACGGCTGTGAAGTCTCTAACGTGATCTCTAATGTCATCCACCTTTTTAACGTGATCGTCCTTTTGAATGTGATCTCTTCTTTTTATAGTCTTCTTTTTCCTTTCCGTGACCATCGTTTCGCTCACGGCTCGGTATTTGCATAGAGCCATCCATGCTATGTTATGCTATGCACACAAACTGGTTATCAGCTCTCAATCTACCTGTAGCTCAACTGCATTTCTTGTGTACCCAATACTTGTAGATACCATAAAAAAATGAAGTTATTTTAAACTTAAAAAAAAAAAGAAAAAAAAAAAAGAAAAAAAAAAAGAAAGCAAAAGAAATTTTAGATTAGCTACAATACCTTCAAGCTCTATGGTTGAAAGAGAATAAATGATATATTTAGGGCAACATCTCCTTCTTCTATACATGAGATTGAGTGATCTGTACTTGATATTATAACACCAAAAATGATATTATAACACCAAAAATGATATAACATCAAAAATGATATTATAATACCAAAAATAATATTATAATACCAAAAATAATATTATAAGACCAAAAATGATATTATAACACCAAAAATAATATTATAACACCAAAAATAATATTATAAGACCAAAAATAATATTATAAGACCAAAAATAATATTATAAGACCAAAAATGATATTATAAGACCAAAAATGATATTATAACACCAAAAAATGATATTATAACACCAAAAAATGATATTATAACACCAAAAATTACTTCCAAAAGAACAAGATGAAATAAATTCATAAGTTATTACAATAGATTTTATATCAATTTTTCTTAATAAACAAAAAAAAAAAATTCTTAAAACATGCAAATTTATGTTAAGAATTTTTTTTTACACGATCACCACAATTATTTTCTCGGGATATGTTTATTTTCAATTTTACTAAATGTTTATTTGTTTACAAAGATTTAAAAAAAAACATGCAAGTCCGTCTAAATTAAAATCGATAGTTTCTCGTTCTTAACATAAAAATCCCAGAAAAACCACTGATTTTAATTTTATTTTATGCAAAAAAATAATTTGAGAGTTCCTATTTAAAATGCCTCCCCACAGAACAGTGTTAGACACTAGGGTCGTTTTTTAACGTGGAGAAAAGGAACAAAAATTAATTGTTTCAGTTGAGAAGGATTTCTCCTCCACGGACAGAACAAGAAATTGAAGTGCAGCATCTGGAGAACAGATACTACACTTTGAGTTATATATTTTTTATTCACCCTGAAAGTTTACAACCAAAATGGAAATAAACAAAAAATTAGGCACAATGCCACTGAAAAATTGGGGAGGGGGTGTCTATGATCATACTCCTCACTCTACCTTTGCTAGTCTATGCTTGATCCTAGCTACAGTTCTCATTCACCACAATACCTCAAAGCACACCGGGGGAGGGGTATCTTGGGCCGAAGGCCAAGAGCGTCTGCTTTTTTGTGGTTTTGCCAAAACTAAACTCTTGACGTATATATATATGACATAATCAATCTTATTAAATTCTTCATTGATATCTTTCTGTCTAAAAACAAAAAGACCACAACGTTTCTGCTGATCGTGACTGGATCAATTCATTGTATGGAAAAACTTCTCTAACTGGATTTATGCTGCCTCTTTTTTTGTTTTATTGCTTGGAACTACATTTGACTCTATACTTAAGAAATGGTCTAGATCAGGGTTTCTGAAGGTAGGCTCCACAGAACACTGAGGCTCTGTGAGCCCTTTCTTAAAGAGAACCAAATGCTTTATATGGAAAAATTAAATGGCTGCAGGCATTTAATCATTGATCTTTTTATATTAAAAAGAGATATGATGCATAACTATAAGTGTAAAGATATGTAAGAGATATGATACATAACTATAAGTGTAAAGATATGTAAGAGATATGATACATAACTATAAATGTAAAGATATGTAAGAGATATAATACATAACTATAAGTGTAAAGATATGTAAGAGATATGATA
Organism: Euprymna scolopes; assembly: GCF_053919585.1. NCBI lineage: Eukaryota > Metazoa > Mollusca > Cephalopoda > Sepiida > Sepiolidae > Euprymna > Euprymna scolopes. The sequence continues at coordinate 38,612,280 of NC_136490.1, read as the reverse complement.
CATAACTATAAGTGTAAAGATATGTAAGAGATATGATACATAACTATAAGTGTAAAGATATGTAAGAGATATGATACATAACTATAGGTGTAAAGATATGTAAGAGATATGATGCATAACTATAAGTGTAAAGATATGTAAGAGATATGATACATAACTATAAGTGTAAAGATATGTAAGAGATATGATACATAACTATAAGTGTAAAGATATGTAAGAGATATGATACATAACTATAAATGCAAAGATATGTAAGAGATATGATACATAACTATAGGTGTAAAGATATGTAAACATTATCATCAGATATTATATTATGTAAAGATATGTAAGAGATATGATACATAACTATAAATGTAAAGATATGTAAGAGATATGATGCATAACTATAAGTGTAAAGATATGTAAGAGATATGATGCATAACTATAAGTGTAAAGATATGTAAGAGATATGATACATAACTATAAGTGTAAAGATATGTAAGAGATATGATGCATAACTATAAATGTAAAGATATGTAAGAGATATGATGCATAACTATAAGTGTAAAGATATGTAAGAGATATGATGCATAACTATAAGTGTAAAGATATGTAAGAGATATGATGCATAACTATAAATGTAAAGATATGTAAGAGATATGATACATAACTATAAGTGTAAAGATATGTAAGAGATATGATACATAACTATAAGTGTAAAGATATGTAAGAGATATGATGCATAACTATAAGTGTAAAGATATGTAAGAGATATGATACATAACTATAAGTGTAAAGATATGTAAGAGATATGATGCATAACTATAAGTGTAAAGATATGTAAGAGATATGATACATAACTATAAGTGTAAAGATATGTAAGAGATATGATACATAACTATAAATGCAAAGATATGTAAGAGATATGATACATAACTATAGGTGTAAAGATATGTAAACATTATCATCAGATATTATATTATGTAAAGATATGTAAGAGATATGATGCATAACTATAAGTGTAAAGATATGTAAGAGATATGATGCATAACTATAAGTGTAAAGATATGTAAGAGATATGATACATAACTATAGGTGTAAAGATATGTAAGAGATATGATACATAACTATAAGTGTAAAGATATGTAAGAGATATGATACATAACTATAAGTGTAAAGATATGTAAGAGATATGATGCATAACTATAAGTGTAAAGATATGTAAGAGATATGATACATAACTATAAGTGTAAAGATATGTAAGAGATATGATGCATAACTATAAGTGTAAAGATATGTAAGAGATATGATACATAACTATAAGTGTAAAGATATGTAAGAGATATGATACATAACTATAAATGCAAAGATATGTAAGAGATATGATACATAACTATAGGTGTAAAGATATGTAAACATTATCATCAGATATTATATTATGTAAAGATATGTAAGAGATATGATACATAACTATAAGTGTAAAGATATGTAAGAGATATGATGCATAACTATAAGTGTAAAGATATGTAAGAGATATGATACATAACTATAAATGCAAAGATATGTAAGAGATATGATACATAACTATAAGTGTAAAGATATGTAAGAGATATGATACATAACTATAAGTGTAAAGATATGTAAGAGATATGATGCATAACTATAGGTGTAAAGATATGTAAACATTATCATCAGATATTATATTATGTAAAGATATGTAAGAGATATGATACATAACTATAGGTGTAAAAATATGTAAGAGATATGATGCATAACTATAAATGTAAAGATATGTAAGAGATATGATACATAACTATAAGTGTAAAGATATGTAAGAGATATGATACATAACTATAAGTGTAAAGACATGTAAGAGATATGATGCATATCTATAAATGTAAAGATATGTAAGAGATATGATACATAACTATAGGTGTAAAAATATGTAAGAGATATGATACATAACTATAGGTGTAAAGAGTTTCAGGATGGTTCATGAAAAAGTAAATAAAAAAACATAAATTAACAAAAAATGCAACAATTTTTGATTAATCAAAAACGTAAACATTATCATCAGTTAGTGCTAAAATTTGAAAGTAATGTTTTTCATATTTATTTTAGACATGATCTTGTTAGTGTTCTGTAAAAAACTTTAGCCCTGCTCAGGAGCTCCATGGTGTCCTGAAGTTTGGGAAACCCTGGTCTAGATAGAGTGTTGAAAGGTAGGAAACAGCTTTCTCATCAGTGGATTTTAAAAGGATATATATATGCTATTTCTTTTTTCTAAATAAAAAAAAAAAAAAGCATAAAATAATACATGTGCATCTTTGTTTTATATATATTATCACCGTTCACACCCATTAAAAAAAAAAAAGTGATTGCCCGATCGCCAAAGATGAAATACAAGTAATTGAGATATCACTACGCCTCGAATATTTAGATTTTACAAATTTTAAAATAAATTGTTCCAAAATCAAATATAATGTCATCCATAGAATCTTGTCACCTATTTAAACAATTTTATAAACCTATCGTTTACATTTTTGTTTTTTGTTTCAATACATTTTCAAAAATGACATTTGTTTTGCTTATTTAAATAATGTTTAACTGACAATTATGATTACGATAAGAGAATATTGTTTGAAACAGATTTAAATAGTTGCAATCTCTACTATTATATAAAAGTCACTATGGGTGTGTGTGTGAGTTCCTTCCCGATAAGTTCCGAAACGGTGGAACCTATCTTTTGCAAATTTCACACAAAGGTAATTTATATTTCTGGTAGTGTTCTTAGATACAGAAATTCATCCGATAAATATTGAAAATCAAAAACTCCTATCTTAAAAATAGTCTTTCTCCTCTTACAGATAAAAAGAATTTTACATTACATGAATATAACCTTGGCTAGTGTAATGCAAAATATTCCCCTGTAAAAATTCTTCTTTTTATCTATAAGAGAAGAAAGACTATGTTTAAGATCAGAATTTAATGAACGACATTATCATTAAAAAATTTTTTTTTTTGCAAATAAGTCCACCACGCAAATTATTCCTTGCAATATATAATATTCAACACAGGATTAATTCTATAATAATAGTTATGCAATCTGCATAAATTAAAATATCATGTTTAAGCGTATTTTACGTATTGACCGGGCAATGCCAGGCGTTCAGCTAGTCTTAAAGAAAGAAAAGCTATATTAGCTTTATTTAAAATACATTTAACTGATAATGACTACTATTTTCACTGAAGAGACATATTTTATTAATGTTATTAGACATCATTTCAAGAGGAATAATCATTAAGAGTAAATTATACTCTCAATGCATTGTAAAGTCTTAATTTCGTCTTACAAGGTGTGAATAGGTCCTTTTGCTGAATAGGCAAGTGAAACATGGACTGTATCGGCATTTGCATGAGAGGAAGCTTAATGTTTATGAAACTGAATGTGTAAAAATTATACTTGTTGTAACTCTACAAGATAGACGAAGAAATACAAATATCAGAAAGGTTATTAAAATTTCCTTCCTAAGGCAATATGATGTAACACAAGAATCAAAAGTCGGATTAAAGAGCCAATACCCTGGCAGAAGAGTACTCTGGTCTGTAAAACATGCCTGGGTAGCCCTGTCGGAAATCCCCTAAAGAGGCATCTCAGGTGATTAGCAATAAACTTACACCTTCTCAAAGCGTGGGAAGACAAAGCCTGGGAGGATAGCCCTCTGAGAACTGTACAGGACCAGTAACATACTGCATACAACTGAGAGTTTTAAAAAAAAATATACATTTGAAAAAAATGGTCCGTTGGCTTTGGCACTAGGGAAAAAATTCCTGGCAGATATGAAAAAGAAGTTTAATATAAACAGATTCATCAATGATGTTATTTGAAAACGGAGAGCAATGTTGTTTGGACACGCTTTCTAGTTACAAGACTTCTGCTATGTAAAGAAATCAGAAAAAGATTTCATTAAAGATGAAGAGAACGACCATAAAAGAAATGGGCTGAGCGGATAAGGGTTGAGACTGGCATGCCGATTCTGACAGCTGAAAGTCTTACCTAACACCATAATCAGTAGTGGAATTTTGTTTTCAAGTATGTGATAAAACTCTCTGGAATATGCACACAAGTTAAGCCAGTTATACAAATAGATGAAACAAAAAAGTAACATCGGAAGTTCCAATATTTAATATTACCAACAAATTAATCATTAGATTTTGGACAAAGTGAGAATAAAAATGAAATCAAAGTTATAAGAAAAGTTGTTAAGTTGTGGTTGATGAGAAATAAGTTTAAGATTCTGGTGAATGAATTGACTATTCCAAAGGATGGAATCTAAGAAACCGGATATCATTAGGAACATCTGCTTATTCCAAGGAGATCTTATGCACGGCTTTTATTAATTCTCTCAATAAACAGTTTTCTCAAAGCAACAAGGTTTTATGCAACAATAATGTTTTTAGCAGATGTAATTACAGTACAGGAATTATTAGCCGAGGGTTTATGTTCTACTGCCAAAATTAATCATGGATCCACTTAAAGTTTTATAGGAAAGTTGGAGTTTATACAATTTTCTTCCGAAAGACTTAGAAAATATTTATTCAAACTGGATTAGAATGAGCAAAGAAACATGTCACAAAATAAACTTTCCTATAGCACTATAATTGGATCTAGAAATAATACCACTGATAGAGAATGCTACATATGCTCGTGACCCGTTGGGTCACAAGCACTACGACTATTCTACTTTGATTTCATTTTAAAAAATCCTCAATTGTGAGTGAAATATCAGTTAAGACATTCCTCTTGCACAATTAAAAATAAGTCTTTTTACTTCTATATTATCCTTGTCATTATTATTATTATTATTACGTAAAATAATTATATAAGTATAACACATATAATAAATAATTATAAAATAAAGAGACTTGTTATTTTGCCATCTAATTTACATGCATGTTTGTGGTGTGTACAGACATGTATGTAAATTAGATGATTACACAAAAAAAAAAAAAAATGAGTCACTTTTTCTCTAAATGCTCGCAGAGAAATTAAGAAATATTAGAAAGTGGTTGAATCAACATAGAGTAAGATGAGACTATAAAGATATATATATAGATAGCAAAGAGAGAAATGAGTGACTTTTTCAGTTAATTGTAAATTATGGTTAATTAGAACAATTAAAATACATTGCAAGTACTCTGGATCCGGTAAGTACAAATCTTTACTGCCACAGATTTTTTGCAAGGTTATTAATGAAAATGACGTAGTTGTCAATACAGAGCATAAACACACTCTGCACCAATAACCACTTCCCCACTGTCACTTTTCAAGATTAAATAGACGGTTAATATATATCAGTTACAATGTATGTATATATATATATATATATATATATATATATATATATTATAGTTAATTCAGTTAAAATATATTAAGCTTCAATCTATAGCACCTGCCCCCTCCCCATCAAATTTTCACATAACACTCGTCTAGCGACAAACAATATCAACAATTGCCCCGACTCTCTATCTGTGCCTAAATTTAAAAGCAAATTTCATGAACAAAGTTTCTTTCCTAGAACCGCCTGCTTGTGGAACTCTGTTTTGCTGGCCTGCTTTTCAGCGGATTACAATGTCGTTGTCTTCAAGCCTAATGTAAACAAGTTCTTGTTAGGCTATCCTCTTAAACAAATTCTATACCCAATTTCCACCACTAACGATCAGTATGTTTTCGTTTCAATGACTACTGTATACTCATTAACCCATACTAGCAGGACTTGTGGAAATTCCACAGCAGACTTTTTCATATGTAATATATGTATGTTGGCATTCTATGGATACTTAGCATAAATGGAGACGCCCTGATATTATTGTACCTATTTACAATGCCTCCCCACGGGACAGAGTTAGACACCAGGGTCGTTTTTTAACGCGGAGAAAAGGTACAAAAATAAAAATTGTCTCAGTCGTGAAGGATTTCTCCTCCACTGAAAGAGAACAAGAAATGGAAGTGCCGCATCTGAAGAACAGATACTACACTTTGATCTTGGCCAAAAGTCCAACATAATGTAGTGTCCTGATATTATTGTAGCTCTTTTATTAAAACTGCAAAAATATTTATCTAAACTAGCTGGTATGCCTGACATAGCTTGGTAGTAAAATATGCTTACATATGATATTTTAATTTATGTAGATTTCGTATATATATTATTATTTAGTCAATTTTCAATCGATTCTTATACATTATAAAGTTGTGACTTAAAAAAAAAGAGAAAAGATATCCATGACGTGGGTGCATCAGCTATAATCGAAACCAAAACCCAAACCAAAACTTATGAAGAATTCTTGGTAAAATATTTATTACAAGAAATGGAAGGTCATCTATAATATAAATCTCACCTGTCTGTTTAAATGTATGTATGTATGTCTGCCTAAAACTTTCGACAGAGGCAATTGGTATTGTTTTGAAGCTCGAACCTTCAGATGACAAATATCGAAAAATTGGCTAAAAACATTAATTCTTTCACCCTCAACTGGGCACTTTTCTACAGGGAGGGGTCGCTTTTTTTGACAATATTTTTGAAAATCATCCCCTCTTTTCGATTAACAAACCTTAATTTAAACCCTTCTGGTTTTGTGATGGACGCAACGGCAAAGACGTCTTATTATTTTTTTTCACATTCTTTTCCTCCTTCGCAGTACGGGTTCGAGCCTGCCTGCCTACTATCACTTTTAAAAAAAATTTTTTTTTTTTTTGCTCAACACACACCTCCAAATACCCGGGCAACGCCGGGCACCCATGCTAGTCGGTAATATAAATCTCACCTGTCTGTTTAAATGTATGTATGTATACCTGCCTAAAACTTTCGACAGAGGCGACAGATTTTCTCGAGATCAGTATCGTTTTGAAGCTCGACCCTTCAGATGACAAGTATGGAAAAATTAGCTAAAAACATTAATTTCTTCACTCTGAATTTGGCAGTTTTCTACAGGGAGGGGTCGCTTTTTGCGCCGATATTTCCGAAAGTCATTCCCTCTTTTCGATTAACTAACCTTAATTTAAACCTTCACCACTTCTGGTTTGGTGATGGACGCAATGGTAAAGACGTCACGTTTTTTTTTTTTTTTCACATTCTTTTCCTCCTTCGCGGTACGGGTTCGAACCTGCCTGCCTACTACCACTTTTATTTATTTATTTTTTTTGCTCAACATACACATCCAAACACCCGGGCAACGCCAGGCACCCAGGCTAGTAACAATTGAACGACAGTCACTAGGAAGAAAAAAAGATGTAAACGCGACACACAAAATAGCACGCATGCTCTCGTATTAATACGGTAGAACCCCGGTGTACGGCATTAAAAATTAGTAACAAAATACAGTACAGTATATAATACACATGTATATAATCAAATAACATTATAAATAACACCATAAGGCGGGACAAATACCATAACCAGGGTCCAAAAAAAACATTGTATTCCACGTCATAACCTGAAAAAACCGTATCCAAGGTCCAACATAATTGTGTTCTACTGTATATAGATACTCGAGTGGCCTTCAAGCCTTGATAAGTGGTAACTTCCCTGTAAATAAAAAAAATAGCTAAAAACCAATATTTTTTTTAAGTGTTCAATACGTGATTAAAGCTTTTATAAATAAAATTAATCAGTTCTAAGTGATAATATTCTGAAGGTTCAAAAGAGTCTCAATGAGACGTTTTAATGTCGAAACGTTGGTTGATCTGCATAGACTCTAATGTCATATATTATTAATATAATATGTTCACGAGTTTTGATTAAGTATATAAACAGTAGCGAAGTCTCAAATTAATACGCCGCATTTCCTCTGTAGGTGTTATACTGTCAGATTAGAAACACCGAGAACTTTGAAAATGTTATTGAATCTCCACTTAGCTTTATCGTGCACATCCCGCACCCAACACCTGTTATCGTTCACTTCATAGGTTTTGCACATTTAATTTCCTGTCAGTGTACATTAAAGATCTATTGGTAAGATGACTAACTTGAAGAGGCTATTTGAGAATCACAAGGTAAATTATAATGAGATATTATTGATATTGTTAAGAAAAAAAAGGATATGGATTTTCTAAGATGACAGATTCACACGAAGAAATTTGAAAGAAACTTCTTAGATTAAGGATGTTATAGTTGTAAATTTCGATATTAGCATAAGCTTCAAATGAAAAACTTGGATGAAAGGGAAATACCAGGTGAACATTTGTGTTAACGTAGAAGGGACATAATTTTGTGATCACCTCTTGGAATTTTTTTCTTTCTTTGAACACAGGAATCACCACTTATCAAAGCCCAAAGGCCACTCGAGGATAAGGGTTAATGGGTATACATTAGTCAATGTGATTATAGCGCAGTAAACATAAGTAGTGGGAATTTTGTAAGTTGGATTACTTAGGGGGACGGTTCATCAAGAACTTGTTTACATTGGGCTTGAAGACTGTGGTCAGCTGGAAAGCAGGCAATCAGAAGAGAGTTCCACAGGCGTGAAGTTCTAAGAAGCTTTGTTCATGGAATCTGCATTTAGGTATAGGCACAGATAAAGAGTGTGGAAATTATTGATAGTGGTTTTGACTAGACGAGTGTTTTTTGTAAAAGTTTGACGAGGGGGGACCATAGATTGAAGCTCAGCTGAGCATTTGCCATGAAAATAATGATAAAGCAGAAAAAGGCTCACAACGTCTTTAGTTTTAATTATAATACTCTAGATACATTGGTCATGGTGTAATGTTGTCTGCGGACCAACACGCATTGTGTGCAGTTTCAGTCGCAAAGGAGACCAAGACAAATAGGAAATAACTCCAACTAGCATGTTATTTGTAGCAACAACATTGGTACAGTCGTGACGTGACCCACGTGATCTAGAACGTTCTCCATGTCTCTCACGTAAACTCAAAGGTTATCCTGTCTCCTACGGGATCTAAAACGTTATCTCGTCTCTCACGAGATCTCAAACATTATCTCGTTTCCCTTGTGATCATTCTCTTTCATTTTTTATAGCCCCCCCCTTACTGGTGACGTCACTTTGTATGCATGTTAATGTGCAATGTTACAATGGTAAGCAAGGATGCATTATGCACCTCTAGCAGACGTTATTGGCATTACTTTTGTACATATGTAATGTCTACATACCAAAAATTTGTTTTTTTTTTAAATAAGAATGAGTTACCAAAAAACACTTGAGGGTTAACGAGATCAATGGAATGATGGTTGAATAATGATGAATATTATAAGAGGATTGAAAATCTCCACATACCACCCACTCACAACAGGTGATTTAGAAAACAGCAATTATCGCCCCTTTGTCAAAAACATTGCTCTTGAAGTGTGAATACTAAAGAACAAAATAAAGGGAAGCAAGATTATGAGGCAGCTGAAAGGTCCACTTTCTATTTTCCAAAATATTTTTAAATAGATATAATATATTAATAATTTAAACAAATCAAACAAGGCTTTACTTAACTTGTAATATTTATAGTTGAAAGCTGTGTACTCATTTTGCTATTTTGGCACATGATCTGTGCTAGTGGGGTATGTGAATGAAGTTTGATCTTACGTGCATGTGTAACATGGTGCATATGAGCATGTGGTAAAATATCAGCAGCAGCAAAGGATGGCTGGCTTGTGAAGAGATTAGCAGCAGCAGTAGCCAAAAAAAGCATATATGCAAATTAGGAAGTATGCGCGAGAAGAAAAAGGAAAAATGGGAGATAAAAATTGACGTTGAAGAAAATGGACATGTAAAATCAAAGGCGAGAAATAGCTGGCTACGGCCAGCGTGAGGTCAGAGAAGAAAAGTGTACACAGAGTGAGACAGACGATGGCAAGAGACTTTCAAGTGGTGTCAAAATGAGAGAATAAGGGTGTTGCAATATTTTTAACTAATGAGGGTATGGTCCCTCACAGTTGGGAGATTCTATTTATAAACGATGCTGCTAGGAACTAATACATCAAATTAATTCGCATTCTTCTACCAACCAATCAGAAACCAGAATTGCTCCATAAAAATTAAACCTTTTCTTCAGCAACCTTGCATATGTGTTTTCTTCGTATCAACACAGGAAGAATCTTTTGCTCTGGGACTTCCAACTCAAGAACTGTCTACTGAGAACCAGTCACCTCCAGGACTCGATTAGAACAACTAACCATCAGAAACTGTTCTGGAACTAAACATGGCTTACAACTTAAGAAAGGGTAAAAAATGCTTTTGTTAAAATGGAAAAAAATGCCGACCTGGATTTATTTATTTTTTGTTTGTTCTTTCTCAACAGTGCCGAACAGCGTAGGGGTTCGAAAGAAATTTGAACTGCAACGAACACGGTTCGATCGTAACGGCAATGTTAAATATGGACTGCATAAGGCCTGTCAGTTCACTCTCACTTGTTATTCCACATCGAGTTTACAACAGCTATGTCCGTAGTACCACATTATATATAAGTGAATGAGGAGATCCCACTAGTTCGGTCTTTCTGAAGATACAGAGGAATAACATGGATTTGGCTTGATGGATTTGTGGCAGAATTAGTTCTGACTCTCTTATTGAAACTGAAGTCAACTCTGTATTGTAGCCACTTTGATAGTATAGACATGTTAGTAAAGTTTTGAGTGGATAAATAGATGTACGCATACGGTATGGACATGTTGAACGAAGGTCTGATTGAATATATTAAATATCTCAATTGAGGGTGATCAAGAAAGAGTCAGGCAGAGAAAGACTTGGACTGACTATCAAAAATGACTTCAAGCAATGACATTAAAACCAACATAAATGATAGACCAACATGTAACACACATAGACACGTTAAAATGAAGAAGTATACATTTGCTTTTCAAATTCTAATTTGATCTGTATATAAATATAACATTAATGCTGAAAGCTATAAGAATACAAATAAATAAAAAGGATTTGATTAAAGTTGTGTTGTGAAAATTATGAATAATTCGATACATTTCAATACCACATCCTTAAACCGATGGATGATATTTATATATGTGCATACTGAAGTCATACAGAATTCTTATGCTACAAAGAAAAAAAAAATGCATTTTATTTTTATATATTTTACTAGCAGGCTGCCCGGTGTTGCCCGGTCGTAAAATACACATAAATATTATATTTCAATTAATGCAAAATTCTTATTTATTATAACCAGAAATACAGTAGGTATTAAACCTAACATTACATTCCTTTAAAAAAAAAATAAAGTAAAAAAAAAAAGAAAAGAAACGGAAAGAAACAAAGACATGTGCATGCGAGCATTGTTTTTTCTAAACAGTTCATTACTTAAGTAAAAAAAAAAAAAAAACTTGAGCTGAGATTGAAACCAAAATCTAAATAAGCGAGTCAAATACGATTGTGACATGATCCGTAAAAAAGCATTTTATAAACCTACTTATTCTTAACAAAAGGAAGCTGTCATGTTTTCCGGCCGTGCATGAGTATTCATGAAACAGTTGACAAACAGATAAAAATCTGATTCCTACATATGAAGTTTTCAATTTTGACCCCTTAGCAGCCCATTTTTCCAGATGAAAAAAAAAAAGGATTCAAAAGTTTTCCACGTGTCTGAATACCCTATATACCAAATTTCAAATCTGTAGATAAAACATTTGTTGAGTGTATAGGTTGAGAAGCGTCCACACACACACACACACACACACACACACACACACACATTCTCACTTTTATAGATATACAGATTACATTTTTTTTATATGAGAGTCATCACTTATAAAGGCCTGAAGGCCACTCAATGATAAGGGTTGATGAGTTGGTGAGACAACAGCGTAATGATCAGTAGTGGTGGAAACTGGATATAATTTGATTAAGAAAACGGCTTCCTTTGTTTATTTTCTGTCTTCCACTTAATACTGGACTCTTCCATCATCTCTCCTGATTGAATTTTGGAACATTCATTTCACTTTCAATTCTTTTCTATTTCTTCTTCTTATAGTTTTTTTTGTGAGTGAAACTGGATATGATTAAACCGTTCAGAACTCAAATCGCATGCAACATACAAGTTCCATTTACCAGTAGTTCCATAAAACTTTTCTTTTTGCCTGTTGTATCAAAAGTAGGTTTTAATGTAATTTCTTTGTACTCGCACTTTACTTCATGGTTTGTGACAAACCTCGATTTAACCCAACAAAAAGAAAATATCTTTATTATGGCTGGGATGATTAATCAGTATCGGGAAAATAGGAATTTTTAGTGTATCAGAATCGGTAAAATTTGTGCTTAATTTCCGATGCTGAAAACGATTCTTTTAACTTTTCTTGTTATTTGTTTTTGTTTAAAACTGAATTTTTCATTGCTGATACTAAGAATAAAACGATACATATTTATCGATTTTTTAAATCTACCAGGAAAACTAAAATCTATCGATCACCCCCACCCCCAGAAGTGTTTGTACATATTACACGGGGTTTTGCAGTAATTAATTTATATATATATATATATATATATATATAACAACAACTATAGTTAAATATTTAGAGGTTATAAAAGAATTGGAATCGGGAATTTAGAACAAAATCGGCAATTGTATTGGAATCGGCAAAAATATTGGAATCGTCCCATTACTAATGTTTCTATTAACATATAACATTGATTCTGAAATATGTACTCGTCCTATTAATTGATGCGCATTTCATTAAATAAGTAGACAATTAGACAAACGAATCGCCTAATGGAGACTAAAGATTATGATTGGACGTATTCTCTCTTTAGAGTACTGTCTAGAACTAATCTCTAATTAGGATAGAAGTCATGACTGGTCAATCATTTCAAACAATATAATAATGATATATTCAGCAACAAAATTTATCATAAGGTATTATCTCTAAACGAGAACATAGAAGTTTTCTTATCCTGGCACCATTAAATGAATCCACCAGCTGTCAGCGAGGGTTGGATAGGGAGATGTAAAAAAAAAAAAAAAAAAAAAAACTGAAGCTGATCACATCAGATGGAAGAAAAAAAAAAGTAATAACGGCCATCTTGGTGATATGAGAGCAAAAGTGATAGAGAGAATTAGTAAGAGCGTCAGAACGGACTGCGGGAAGAACAGAACTGTGAGTAATTAGATTAACACCTCCGTGGACACCGCGATAACCGAAGGTTGCAGACAATTCGAGCTAATAACATTTTTTTCTCTTGACTTCAAAAGCGGAGAATCAGGGAGAGCAATCTAGAAGTGTGATTGCATTTCTCAGCAGGAAAGCGAAAGCAAAGAAGGAAAGGAATTCTTTTATCCGTGACGTTGGAAACGGAAGAAAGCCGCGCGCGCACGCGCGTGTGTGTGTGTGTGTGTGTGTGTGTGTGTGTGTGTGTGTGTGTGCATCTGATCAATGACTTTTCTAGCCTCCGGGTTGGGAACATGGTGTAGTATCTGTTCTCTCTTCAGTTAAAACAGACATGATTTTTTAGACATTTCATGGATTAACAAACGAAGCATGTGAGGTCCCCCTCCACGAGTGAAAAATTTACTTTCATCATGTTTGTGCAATATTTAAAAAAAAAAAAAAAAAAAAGAATTAGTTATTGAGAAAAGTGTGAATAAATAAACAAATGAACGATTTTGGGGCAATTTTGCACCAATAATTCTCCTTGGGAGGCGAGGCAAACAAAGTTATCCCGGAAAATCCGTTCTGGTAAAAATTTACTTTCACCATGACTATTGTTTGTGCAAAATTAAAAAAAGAAGAAAAAAATCCAAGGCATGGTTATTAAGAAAGGTGCAAACAGATGAACAGGAGTGAATTACTAGGTTCAATCCCTCCTTTGTCAGGAGATCAATTAAAGGGAAGTAACTAATTTTTTATTAAAGAGTTACTCTCGTTATGCCGACTAATTTTACAAAGAATCTATATAAAGAAGAATTGTGTTTGTGTTCAGAATGGGCTGGGAAGAGGAGAAAGAGGGGGCAATTTTTTTATTTCCATTCCATCCACAGTAATGTTTTTTGGAAACTGGATATCCCTCACATAGCAAAAACGACCTTATGCCTAACTTTTCCCTTATGAGGAAGCATGTAAATAGAGATTTTCATGATGTTAGCCTTTATAACTGATAAAAAAAAAAAAAAATTACGTTCAGATGTCTTTAATAATTTACAATACTTACAGGGAATATATTGTTGTAATACTTGGCTGCTATATTTAATGACTATGCCAGAAAAATTTCTATGAATTGAATATCTAGTTTTGTTACTAAGTTTATTTGTACCTTTTTCTATTTTTTCTTTATTAATTTAAGCCAAACATAGATATTTATATGAATTGAACATTCATTTTTCCTTCTTTGTACTTGCATATTTACTGAGACTTTCAAACTGATACCATCAGTTAATCATACCTCTTTGTTCATTATAGGCTATAAGCTTAAGCAGGCGTTATTGTAGTAGTCACATATTCTAATTGTATTATGCACTACTTTCCTTTGATATAAATAGATATATGTAGCAGTGGGGTGATTGCTCCCCCCCACACACACTTCAGCCAATCAGAACAGGATTCGTACACATTTTCAATGTCCATTTTAAAGGACTTTTCAAAGTTTTTCAAGGCCTTCTTTCAGACAAAATTCAAGTTTTCAAAACAAAATTTGATATATAAACAATGATATAATACACCAAAAAACTTAATTGACAACAGGAAAAGTCATTTTTATTTTTTATTTCTTTATTTCATGAAGTAGTTTTAAAAGACCACACAGATATTTACATGAAGTTTTTTAATGCACAAGAAAAACTAATCAACTATTTACAACTTTCCTTCGTTTTGTGCTTCATGCCAGCCATTTGTGATTTCAAGGCACTTTCAACCATTTTGCTCAAACAAATGCCTTTTTACATACACAACAATATGATTGTTGACAATCATATTACATTCCCTGAGCCATTTATATTTGTCTAACCAAGTGCGATTAAATGTTATTCTTTGAATTTCCGGTATTGTGGACACAAAAGTTATGTCCCTTTATCACAAGACTACTCGATGTTATTATATACTAGGAGGGGGGGGGGTGCTACCCGGCGTTGCCGGGGTTTTTAGAGGCGTGTGGTTGGTGTGTGATAAAATGAAAACAAAGCAAAGTAATAACCCTGTTTAAATATTATAAAAACAAATAATGTTAAAACTATTTAAAAAAATCGTGAAAAAAAAAACAAAAAAAAAAACAATTAAAAAAATGAACGTGATGCAATACGAATGGTGCGGCGGGTGTTTGAAAAATCCCCAAAAAGTTTGAGAGGGGTGGGGCTCGAACTCGAATCATTGAAGCGAAAGCGCAAAACGTGAATTAGGTCAAATATCAATTCCGCAGTGAAGTTTGTTTTGGTTTAGTTTCAGTAGTCCCGTATCACACTCGAATTCTAAATGAATTTTTTTGTTTTCTCGAATTCTAAATGAATTTTTTTGTTTTCTCGAATTCTAAATGAATTTATTTGTTTTAATTTTAATTTAAGTGTAATGCAAGTGAATTCACGATATCGTTGCGTGGTAATAATAAATAGTAAAGAATGAATTCTTTGTGTAAAAATAAATGTTGAGTTGAAAGCATTAATAAACAAAGGTCATAGTTAGAATTCACAGTTAGAGTCGTTAAAACCGGTTAGTCCCGTAGGTTGTGTCTTACACTAACTAAAAAAAGCAAAAAGAAAACAACAACAACAATAATAATAATAATAATAATAATAATAATAATCGTGTTTTTGCGTTTTTTTTAAATTTTTTTATTTTATTTTTATTTTATTATGGGAATAACAGAAAGTATAAATCAGGGGAAAAAGATAAAAAAATCCCCCCAAAACGGCATAAATAACTTTGTACGATTCCAAACCGGTGTTTCCTCATACTGTTCCTTGTGAACGCATCCGCTGCGGTGTAAATGGGGAGCAGGGAAAGGAGGAATCTAATAGATAGAAAAGATGTTGCAACTTCCATTGAATCTAACTGATTTTGGCAGTGGACTCTCACCAGAGAAAATATAGGAGTGTATCATTGTCAAGGAACTGTAGAGGTACTAAGCCTATAACACTCCTCAGATAATGTGCTACAGTTTGTATGCATTACATTTGCATGTAATGTCATGATTTTTAATCCTATTAAGGTCAAAGTCGGAGGGGAAAAATGAGTTCACTTTATTTATATAGAAGAAGATAGATAGATAGATAGATAGATAGAAGAGAAGAGGGAAAAGATTACATTATATCAGGTAGTTTTGTGATAAAGGGACATAACTCTCAAATCCACAATAATAGGATGCAATTTCAGAACAATGTATTTCGATTTTATTTTCAATATTTTAAAAATATTTTAATGTTATTTTATTAATAATTAAAAAAAAAAAAAATTCAATAATATTTATTTCGATTTATTTTTAATATTTCAACAAATTTTTACTGGATATAAAGAGTATAAAGGCCTTTTCCATATTTTCAAGGATTTTTTATAGGTAATAATAGAAATAAGGCCTTTTCAAGGCAAAAGAAAAATTCAAGGACTTTTCAAGCCTGTGTGGACCCTGCAGAAAATCTAGTGTAGGAACACAAAGCGATCGATTTTATTCTTTTTTACAGTACTCATCTGATTTAATTTGCCGGCGGTGGCAGTTGGAACCAGCATATTGATAAAAATGAGTTGCATGCTGCACTTTATGAAGACTGTTGTTTTAATTCCTTTTTCAGTATAGCCCAATAAAATAGATTTTTTTATTCAAAACTTTGATGTAATCTGTTAATTAGCTTTTGGAGTCATATGAACTTTCTATTACAGCCTTTTATTCCATTAAATTATGAGAACGATCACTCATTATATACTTATGCAATAGGTAAATACATTTTTTATGTGATAGCATTACGAGGTTTCATAATTGGCTAATGGATACAGTAACAGGCTCTGAAATTGACTCTGCCAAATTAAAATCCAATTGAATCTTCTATTATGATTATTTTACACACTATCAGGGAAAACATGAATTCACAAGTTTCTTCTAAGCAAGTGATAACATGACAACTATTATTCAGCATCATTATCTTTGGTTTAACGTCCATTTGACATGATGTTGGCAGATGTTGGACAGCTTTAAGAAATTGATTTCCATACGAAGCTATCTCTGCAAGGGCTTTATTTATCTCTCTTTCTCTGAAGTACGTCCTCATCACTTCCACCCACATTTTTCTTGACCTTCCCTGCTACCTCAATTTCTCTAATTCTACTAACCCCAAAACTTTCATCCATTCTTTCAATGTGGCCATACCATCAGAGTTTCCTGTTCAGTACATATTTCCCTACACTTCGTGTCATACACACACATATTATATATATATATATATATATATATATATATATATAATCCAAGGTAAAATCCAATGGAGGGTGGTCAAAATAGGGATCAAAAAGTAGGACTAAATGCAATCTATTTTTTTTACCTTTATATATATAAAAGGAATACTAAAGTGCAGTAAGAATACAGATTGTAATAGTCCAACTAAATATTAGTATCAATAAAATAGCCTGGAATATACTATTAAAAAACATGCAATTGATTCTGGAATATGTCAATATTCATTGGATTTTATAACGATTCTAGTATATTCATTATTTCAATTTGGGTATCCTTTTTCACATTCTTTTAATTTTTAATTTTTCAATCTAAAATTTTCAATCTATGTGCTATTTAAGCAAAATTCATAACTACCCATTTTATTAACAACATTTCCTCTGATAAGAGCCATTTATTGAAAATCCATGGGTTACAGAAAAGACTAATAATGATCTGTACTCCTTTGTCAAACAATAAATTTTGCTGTAATTATACATAGTTTAACTAAAAATTACCATATATATATACATACACTAGCAGATATACCCGGCAGTGCTCGGTATTAAACATAATGTTAAATTCCTTAAACAAATATAAAAAAAAAGAAAAACAATCTGAGACATGTGCATACGAGTATTATGCTTTTCTAAACAGTTCACTTCTTGTAAGTAAAAAAAAAATACTCAAGCTGAGATCGAAACCAAAAAGCACGATAACCATTAAGCCAGCTTGCCACGATCTTTAAAAAGTTTTTACAAACCTACTTATTAACATAGGGAAGCTGTCACATGAACGATTCACGCATGCATAGTTATGAAACAGTTGACAAACAGATACAAATCCGACGACCCTCCCCCAAGTACCAGTTTTTCAATTTTGACTCCTTAGCAGCTCTTTTTTTCGAATGAAAACCTATTAAAAGTTTTCCACATGTTTAAATAGCCTATATTCCAAATTTCATGTCTGTAGAGCAAAAATTTGTTGAGTGTATAGGTTGAGAAGGTTCCACACACACACACACACACATTCTCACTTTCATAGATATAAAGGTATATGGATATATATAATTAACTGAAATATATTTCTCCATTACTCTAAATACACGATGGAATATCCTTTTTAATCTTGGCTTGTTTTAGGCTTTTCATGCAAGCTTTTTAGTTTTTCAATCTATGTGCTAAATAGCAAAATGTATAACTGTCTATAAACATTATTTTGCTCAAACATTGTTCCATATATGATCAGTTCTTGGAAAGAAACTATGCTCATGGAAGTTTCGTTTAGTTTGAGAGAGAGAGAGAGAGAGAGAGAGAGAGAGAGAGTTTAGTTTTAGAGAGAGAGAGACTATTGACAGTGATTGTATCTAAATGAGTTTTTGTTGTGAATGTTTTACAGGCTACCTCAGATTGAAACGCAGTCGAGCACCTGCAATAAAACTAAGGAAAGAGCAGAGAAAGACTAGCAACGTCTCTTCTGTGAGAAATCGGTACACATTGTTGATATATAGATTTGAGCTTTACACAATTCTGTTTAGACCCAAGATTCCATTGGAAAACTAAAAATCTGCTCAACACAAACATTGATTTACAAGATTCTTGTCTATTTTATATACATTTTTTAATCTAAAAAATGTAATCCTTGAAAAAGATCTATTCACAAAGAATAAACACAAATATCATCTTTTTAAATCTCTTTCTTTCTCACACACACGTGTGTGTGTGTGTGTGCACGCGAGCGAGGGGTAAACTCAAACTAATTACCTGATGAGTTTTGGAAGACAGCTGCTAGGCTTAATAGTGGCTAATGTGGGCTATATTTAGTTGTATTTAGATTTGTGGAAGAAGATGTTGGAAGCCCTTCATGAAAACTCAGATATTTCTCATTTCAATGGAATTGTAAGCATAGGTATTAGACATAAATATTCTCCAATTTTAATTTTTCTTGTATTATTTTAACAATTTGTTAGGAAGCATAAAATTCCCTCAACTCTCAAGACACCTTAAGCTTACTTTCAAATTTAAGACCTTTGAGTCACAGGAAACGGATGTTTTTAAGGAAAACAAAACTGCGAATATTTCAATAAAAATTTTATAATGTACATAAAAACATTTACTAAACTAGATCATTATGGAATATTTAGAGCAAGGATCATTCTAAAAACATCCGTTTTCTGTGACTCACCCTATATATCCGGCTTTTAATCTTATAATCAATGCAAAACTGTTCTATTTAGTTAATTTTATCAATAACTAACAGAATACTCATCCCGAGACAAGTATTTGACTTGTTGATATAAGAAGGGGTGGAGCCATGGCAAAGGTGCAAGAATATTTTTGCATTTAAATGTCAATAATTGTAAAAATAATAAACTTACCTTATTTTAATTTCACGGCAATTATATAATTTGCCCTCTTTATTTTGGTTGTAAGGAGGCCTTACTCATGTCTACTATAAAAATATATTTAACCTGAAAAAAATAAGAAAAAGAAAATAAATTAAACAAAAAAAAAATTTATTTTTCCAAGGGAGTCACCACTTATCAAGTGCCAAAGGCCACTCGAGGATAAGGATTAATAAATATAGGGTGGTACTGCAGTAATAATTTATGGTGTAAGTTGGGTAGAATTTGATTATTTAAGGGAACGGTTCAACAAGAACTTGTTTACATTAGACTTGAAGGTTACAATATTGTAGTTGGCCGAGAAGCAGACCAGCAGAACAGTGTTCTAAAGGCGGGCAGTTCTAGGAAAGAAGTTTTGTTCATGGACTCTGCGTTTAGATTTAGGCACAGATGAAGAGTGGGAGGAATTGTTGATAGTGGTTGTAGCCAGTCGAGAGTTTTTTTTGTGAAAGTTTGGCAAGAGAAAACTTGAGAAGATTGGAGTTCAAACGAATGTTGAAGTTCTGTAAGCATGCCAACAATATCTTTTTAAATATTATAGTATAAAAACACAGTTCTACATAAAGGCAATGATAACCAAACAAAATGGTAATTTCTACATAGGAAAACTGAGTAATGAGATATTGAATTGAAATTTACAGCTTATGTCGAATAAACATGCCATTTTATAGAAGTACAAAACTATCATAAAATATATTAAAAAAAAGAAAGAAATATTAAACCTTTAAATTATTAATCAAATAAACACTGTGATATGCAAGTTACAACTTAAGAGTAAAAATAGTTTAAAATTCTGTCGTTCCTTTTTACTTGCCTCCCCCACGAGGGCAGAGTTAGATACAAGGCCAGTTTTTAATGTGGGGGGGGGGGGATCCAGCTCCCCAAAAATGGGGCGCTGGATAGGAACAAAAATAAAAACAAAAATTGCCTCGATCATGAAATTTCTCTCCACTGATCGAGGACAGAAAAAATGAAGTGTAGCACCAGAACAGATACTACACTGTGATCTTGTCCCGGAGGCCCACGAAGTCTATGCCGTGTTTCTCATCTTTTCCTGAATTTTATAACCAACATTCGAACATCCATTAGATATTTTTGAACAGTATTTTTTTTTTTTTTTTAATATTCGGGTTCATGATTGATATTAGAAAATAACTGGAACACTATAGAAAAAAACAAAAAACAAAAAAACAAACAAAATGCATTGAAACTGAAAGCGATAGATTTATCGATACTGCTACCGATCAAACGGAAACATTTTGTCATTTTAACTCACTGAAACGAGTACTCCTCAGCATACATCTAAAATAACTTGATTATTCAAAATAAACATAAAATAAAAATTCTTATTAAAGTAAAAAAAAAATATTAGTGAATATTTATTAGATATTTTTTTATAATAAAAAAAGGATAAATGTTTTCTCTTCAAAGTAAACAATGTATCAAATATGTATAATGAGTTGACATAAAAGTATAAACATTTCTTATAAATATGTTGTTTGGTCAGATAAAAGAGAACGAAAATTTGTTCCTAATTTAATTTTATTTTTACCTACTTTTAATTTTAAATGAGTTTTACAAAAGCTTCAAGACCTTTTATAATCGTTAAGGACGTCGGATTGACAGTGCTGGTTTCAAATTTGGAGTTAGCTTGGCTCTTATATAAATTTTTTACATAAAAGCCACCACTTATCAAGGCCCGGAAGCCACTCGAGGATAAGGGTTAATGAGTGTACAGTAGTCAATGGGATAATATCGTAGTAATCGTTAGTATTGTAAATTTGGTAAATTGCATTACTTAAGGGGACGGTTCAACAAGAATTTGTTTATGTTAGACTTGAAGATGCCCAAATTGTAGTTGGGTAAACCGTTTAACTGATATACACAGACAAATTAGCTTTATATTTGATGAACCCTTGCGTCGATTTCTATGCATGAGCTCGGCCACAACTAAGTTGTTCAGAAAATCCACACAGATGATTTTTTTATAATGGTGAAGACTTTGTGCAGAACCAACCACACTGTTTTGGTACAACTGCTAATCTTTGTCGGTGCAATGGCTGCCACAAGATAGACCTCAGGTTTTACATCAGAGTCTTTCCTTCTCTAAGATGCAGGTATTAACAGAGACCAGGGATGAATCTCTCCCAGTGAATTAAACGCGCACCCAGATACCAATCTGGAAATTTCAACGTCTTGGCGTGATACATACAGCACCTAGCTTTCCCAAATGGCCACTCATCTGGTACTGGCACGGATTATCGTTGCTTAACTTTGGTGATCTGGTGAGAAACGGTGTGTCAACGTAATTGTGTTATATATATATATATATATTTATTTTGATATAATATTGAAATACCTCCTCTTCTCCTTACCCCTCCTTTTTATCTCCCTCTCTCCCCTCCCTATATCACTATATCTCCACCCACGCCTAGCTGAATTTGCTAATCCCCCACCACACTACAATCTAATGTATTTTAAACTTCAAAACTTAACTATTGCCCCCCCCCCTTTTTCTTCTGGTATTTCCTCTAAAATCGTTCTTCCAAATAATAATAGCCATTTCTGCAAGGTCCGACGAGGCTGCTGGATCGTAGATATGGCCCGGCAACCGAAATATGTGTAATTAAACAGATAAAACGGTAATAAAAAAATAAAACGCATATTTGCTCTGCAATAATATTGAGCACTCTTCAGGTTTTTACTAATTACCATTTTTGCTATATATATATATATATATATATATATATATATATATATATATATATATATATCGATGGTTTATAGATAGATAGATTCCTTCTGTGAGTAATATAGATTAGACATTTGTAATTACAATTGCATAATAACACTAAGAATCAAATTGAAACGAACATAAAACATGAATGAAAAACAAACAAGCGAAAAACGAAGAAAACACACTATGGTTTTGATTTTAGTGTAAGATTAAATAAAATAGAAAAGATTCAACAAACTATTTTTAAATTTCTTAATTTGTTTTTTCATTTGGAAGGTCATCTTTATCAAGGCTCGGAGGCCACTCTAAAATAAGGTTGGTTGGTTGTTTTTGTTTTATGGCATATCAACCTTTTTCAGGTTATTTAATGCCAAATCTAGTTATTTTGAGGAACGATTTTTAATGGAGTATATTTGTTTTTTAAGTCGGATTCTATTTAACCCATAGTTGGGACACTAACAGGTACTACCACTCTGGGTCAGAGTGGACCTGGGAGCAATGGCAATTAAAGGGTGGCTCCACACTTCTCAAGGCCCGCAAGGTGGGACCTCACCATCGGATATAGTTTTAGGTCATATCCAGAACCGTTGTATAAAGGGTTCTTTTTAAAATATTTTATAAAGGCCAATTTTTTTAAGATATGAGAGTATGGTGTGGGGATTGTTTTTATCAAATAACTCTTTAATAGTGTTTTCTTTGTAGAATCGATTTCTTACTGTTACAAAATCAGTACATTCAATTAATATGTGTTTGATTGTGAGTGATGTTTGACAAGGTATACAGATGGGTTGGCTTTCTTTTTTTAGGAGATATGAGTGGATTAAGTGGGTATGGCCTATTTTTATTATTGTTAGTTTGACGTCTTCTTTTCTGTTTAATTTCGTATTTTGTTCTTGTTTTTTTTATTTTTGGCATGATTTCGTGAAGTTTGTTGTTAGGGTGTTCATTCCAGTAGGTTTGCCATTTCTCTGTTGTATATGCGTTGATACGTCTTTTTAGATCTATGTATGGAATTTTAAAATTTGCATCGATTGGGAGATTTAAGGCGTTTTTTGCTGCTGAATCTGCTAATTCATTACCTTTAATACCGGAATGGTTCGGTATCCAGCAGAAAATGATTTCTTTTTTACTGTTTAGTTCAGTTAATTTTTGGAGTAATTTTGCGATTAGGGGGTTGTTCCTCTTTTTATTTTTTAATCGCTTTTAGAGTAGATTGGGAGTCGGAAAGGATTATAAATTTTTTTTTTTTTTTTTTGTTATTGGAGGCGAGTTTGAGAGCTAGGATTAGAGCATGTATTTCAGCACTGAAGATTGAGGTTTCTTTTGGGAGGTTTGAATGTTTTTTGATTGATTTATTGAGTATTGCTGCACTGGCTGTTGCGTTATTTTGGTTAGACCCATCTGTATAGATGTGTGTGTGGTCTGGATAATTTTCTTTGCTTTTATCGAGATTATCATCATAAGTTATTGGATGAGTATGTTTCTTTTCATATTTAATTAAACTTAGGTCGATGTTAGGGGGATACGATTTTCCAGGGAGGGGTTTTGAGTAGGACAGTTTCGTGAATTTTAGTTATGGGTAGACTTGCTTCTTTGGAAATCGATTTTATTCTAAGTCCAAAGGTTTTGATTGCATTTTCTTTTTGGTCGAAAAGGTGTTTACGGTTTGGATTTAAAGTGCTATTGTGTGCTGGGTTTGTGGGGTTGGCTGTAAGTTTTGTGTAGTATTTTAGACCAAGGTTTTGATTTCTGAGCATTGGAGGATTTTCATGCGCTTCTGCATACAGGCTTTCTACAGGGGAGGTTGGAAATGCTCCTAGTGCTAGTTTTAGTCCGGAGTGGCATATTGTGTTGAGGGTTATTAGATATGACTTTCTGGTGGATTGATATATGAAGCTACCATAATCTATTTTTGATCTAATTAATGCTCTACATAGTTTGAGTAGTGTGTTCTTGTCAGCTCCCCAATCTGTATGGGCGATGACTCGTAGGAGTTGTAATGCTTTATTACATTTGGTTTTGATGTGATTGATGTGTGGAATGAAATTTAGTTTTTTGTCAAAAATGATTCCCAGGTGCTTGTGTTCATTTACGAATGGAATTTTTTCGCCTTCAATCTGTAAGGTTAGGTCAGGGTGGAGTTTGCGTTGGTTACAGAAATGGATGCATTTTGTTTTAGTTTTGGAGAATTTGAAACCATTCTTAGTTGCCCATTTATTAATTTTATTTATGTTATGTTGTAGTTTTCTTTCAATAGTATGAGTGTATTTAGATCTGTAGCTGATTGAGCTACATATAAGGAGCTTTGTATATCAGAAGAGAGTTCTTTTATAATGTTATTGATTTTTATGTTAAAGATAGTTGTTGATAATATGCTGCCTTGGGGCACTCCTTGATTTTGTGGGTCTGATAAAGTTGAGTCTATGCGAACTTGGAAAGATCTGTCTGTTAGGAAGTTTTTTATGAATTTAGGTAATATTAGTCCAATGTTGTGAAGATCTTTTATGATACCGTGTTTCCAGATAGTTTCATATGCTTTCTTAAGATCGAAAAAAAAACAGATGTTATGTGTTCCTTATTGATAAAAGCTTCTCTGATATAATTTTCGAGGTTAGCGATGTGGTCTATATGTCCTCGATTTTTTTGGTATCCACACTGGACTTCAGAAATTATTTTGTTGTCATCTAGATACCATATAAGACGGTAGTTAATCATTCTTTCGAACGTTTTGCATAGGCAGCTTGTGAGAGCTATTGGTCTGTAGTTTTCTGGGTTTGATGTATCTTTTCCTAATTTGAGTATCGTATTATTGTTGCATTTTTCTATGAAGTTGGGAAATCTTTTGTTTCCCATATTTTATTATAAATTTTGAGAAGGAGTTTTAATGATTCGGGTGGAATTTCTTTAAGGAAGCTGTAGTGCACTTCATCTGATCCTACAGCTGAGTTATGGGATTTTTCTATGGCGGTTTCTAGTTCATTGAGTGAGAAGATTTCATTGTAAGGCTCTTGGTTTTTGGAGTTAAGTTTCTTTCTTCATGTTTCTTAATTATTTGAAATTGTCTGTTGTAGTGTTTTGAGGATGAGTTCTCGGCAAAGGTTTTAGCTAGTGTGTTAGCAATATCTTTTTTATCAGTTATTTTCTGACTATTTGTGAGAAGATGTTTGATTGGATTCGGATTATATTTTCCAGTTATTTTCCTAATCATTTCCCAGACGGTTTTGGGTTTAGTGGTGATGTTGATTTTGTTGACAAATTGTTGCCAGCAGGATCTTTTGGATTCTTTAATTGTTTTTCGAGTTTTAGCTCTTTTGTATTTGTATTCTATTAAGTTGTTCGTTGTGGGTTGTTCTTTAAATTTTCTTAAGGCTGCCTTTCTCTGTCTAATGGCTGTTTTACATTCTGGATTGAACCATGGTTTGTTTGTTTTTTCAGGAGAAATTTTGGGTATGCATTTTTTGGCTATTGTTATGAGTACTTCCGTGAATTCTTCTATTGTTTGGATTTGATGTTCTGTTAGTTTTAGTGAACAAAGTTCTTTAAATTCGGCCCAGTTGGCTTTGTTTGTGTTCCACCTGGGTATGTGGTTTTGGATGGAGTTACTGTAATTGATTATAATAGGGAAGTGATCACTTCCATAGGGTTCTTTGTAAGTGCTCCATGTATAATCCAAGAAGCTTGATGGATCACACATGGTAAGATCAATGGCACTATTTGATCCGTTTGTTGGACTTAAGTATGTGGGATTTTTTTGATTGAGAAGGCACAAGTTATTTTTGTTAATTAATTGTTCAATTTTGTTTCCTTTTGAGTTTGTGACTTCGCATCCCCATAACGTACTGTGGCAGTTAAAGTCTCCTAGAAGAATGAATGGTGAAGGTAGTTGGTTTATTAAATTTTCTAGTTCATTTTCATTTATTGGTTCATGAGGAGGGAGGTATATTGAGCAGATTGTGATTGTTTTGTGTAATGTGACTTGAGTTGTAATTGCTTGGAGATTTGTTTTGACAGAGAAATTGCTTGGAGGTATGTTATTCCTTACAAGAATTGAGGTGCCTTCATTAGCACGAAAGCCTGTGTTATGGAAATAGTTGTATTGTTCATAGTTTGGTGTTTTGAAATGGTTATTGTTTTGTAGGAAGGTTTCTTGTAAGCAAACAATGGCTGGGTTGAAGAGTGAGGTAAATATAAGAAGTTCATTATAGTTAGATCTTATTCCACAACAATTCCATTGGTTAATTTGTTGTGTTTTATTTCTATCCATGAGGATGTTTGGTTTTCCTCTATTTCCATCTCTTTAGAAGTAGAGGGTTTATCTTTTGTTGGAGTTTGTGTCTTTGGTGAAGTGTTTTGCTGGGTTTTTTCTTTTTTTTTGTTTGGATCTGGACGCCGATCTGGATCTTGCTTGAGATGTTGCTGTTTTGGCTTCTTGTTCATTTTTTCCCTCTTGATTACTTGTGTTTGGTTTCTTTTTTTTTTATCTAGGATGTTTTCGGTTTCCATTTTTTCTAGAATTTGGAATCTATTTTGAGTGTCTATTGTTTGGTTTTCTTCTTTTCTGGAACATTCTTTATTTGCTGTTTTATCATTGCTTATGTTTTTATTAATTTCTGGTGGTTGTTTTGTTGGTTTCTGTGATTATATTTTTAATGGTTCTGTTGTGGATGGAATATTATTTTCTTTGTTTGAATTTGTTATTTCTATTTTGTTTCCCAGATTTGAGTATTTTTCTTTTAGGCTATTTTGAAATTCTGGCCATTCTTTAATGTTTAATGTAATCAGTTGGTTTATCAGTTCCCTATATTGATCATTTATTTCATTATGTTGGTATGGTTTAGTTGTCTTTTTTGTTGTCTCAGCATATGTGTTGTCTTTCATGTACGTCTCAACTATTTTTCTGGCTTCTAGCGATAGTTCATAACTTTGAACTACTCCTTTCGAAGTGTTTAGTGTTTTATGGGGAAAGACTTTGCACTTGTACTCATGGAAGTTCTTCATTTTGAGTAGAGATTGAGCATCTCTAAGGTTGGTTATCTCAACTAGTAGATTTCCATCTTTTGTTTTTTTGATCGTTTTTGGTTTACTTTTTGTGGATAATGTCTTTTCTATTAGGGAAGGTGATAAATTTCCAATTTTTTTTATTTTCGATTAATTCAATAACCAAAAATCGTGGGAAGTTTCCCTCGTCTATAGTTGGAGCGGTTTTTCTAGTTTTTAATTTTTGTTCTTCATCTGAGCTTGAGAGGTCAGTGTCAGAGTAATTGTTTCTTTTAAGGGTTTTGAGGGGGATGCATTTGTTTTTATCAGCCATGGATTTTGGGATTTATTTTTCATCAACCACGCTCCCTACCCACTTCGGAGTCCAAAATTGGGGCACATTAAGGGGGAAACCCATTCGCCTTGACCATGTCGGGGCGACGTGGAGGAATTCTCAAGCACTATATTTTCTGTTCAATATGTCTTCAAAAATACATTTGCTCAAATGGAGTGTTGAGTTCTGGTCTTTCCAATTGATTGACCCTTGCCATCGCCTTCTAGCACTTACTTGGTTTGCCTATTTTTTGTAGTGGGGGAAGAAAAAAAAAGATGGGAGTACCTTTAAGTTTTGTTCTTTGTTGTGGTAATTGGTACTTTGGGTGTAAGTGCTAGGGCTTAGCGTGACTGGCCGATTGGTCGGATCGGGCTTCTCCAACCGCCCATTTAGCCGAAGTAAAGGCCAAAGTAATGTGTTGCAGTGCCTAGACTTTTATGCACACAGGTCTAGGTTAGCTCAATCACCAGGATCACGTCCTAAGGCATTACGGGTAGCAACCCACGGCTAACTGGTTACCCCATTGAGGGATTTTTATCCTCTGCAGGGGGGCAGTTGGCTTATTCTAGTGCCCTACCAACAAGGCAAAAAAAAAGGGGGGCGGGGTTGGTAAGTAGGGAAGGAAAAGAAAAGAGGGGAAGGGGGTTGTTGTTTTTGTTTTTGCAGAACATAATTAAGTTTTACAAAAGAGAATAGAAAACAAAAAGAGAAAATCGATGTAGGTGCATTTCGTCTCAGGAAGCCAATAGACAGCCTGATCTGGTAGCACCAGTCTAAAATAAGGGTTAATTGTTAGGTAGATGGTGAGACAGTAAAATCAGTAATGGTGGAACTAGGGTAAAGCTAAGAGGATGACTCAATAGGAATTTAGTCACATTAGATTTAAAGACGACCATGTTATTGTCAGCCGAGAAGCAGACATGCAGTATTGTGTTCCACAAATGGACAGTTCTAGGAAAGAAACTCTGCTCATGGAATTTTCGTTTAGTTTTGGGCACAAATTTTGAATAAAATAAAAAATGTTCAACAAATATTACTTTTAAATTTCTTAAAATTCATTATTTATTTTTGATTAAAGACAAAATGAATATCCTTACAAGTATTGTTCGTTTAGTATATAAAATTATCTTGTTGGATTCTCAATTTTTGTCATTAATTGCTTCAACCCTAAAAAACTAGATATTTTATTCCGATTCATCAGTTCGTCGTACTTATCTGTGCAGCATGTTGCTATTCACTTTAGTTCCTCCAAAAATTTACTTTATCCAGCTTGGATTTTCTTACTGGTGGGTAATTATCTTTAAAAACTCTAAATTCCTTTAAACATAGTTACTTCCCTTAAGGAGGAGGAGAGGAAATGAATGAAACTTCTTTCTAGATATAGAAATTTTAGGAGACATTTGCAAGGGAGTAAACGTCTGTAACTACTTAAAAAAGAATAATAAAATAATAAAAGTGTGGTACAAAATAAAAAAAGAATTCAACATTCTATTTGACGTTTGGAATATTTAAAAATAATATTTTAGTAAAAAAATAAAAACAAACCGAAAAAAACAAAAAACAAAAAAAACAAACCCCCCCAAAAAAACAAAAACAAAAAACAAACAAAAACAAAAACAAAAAAAACAAAACAAAAAATACTACAGAATAGTTTAACATTAAAAGCGATTCAAGAATAAAAGGCAACCAACCAGGCACACATGGCTAGTGCTAAATAGGAAAATAATGCTAAAAGATTAAATCTTTAAGATGTTCAAATCCCATCAATTCTTCATCAAGAATACAGAATAAAATATACTGTTTAACACAAAACTGATAGCAACACTAATACATATGCAAATTAGCATAAACGAATTACAAGAGAAAATTGTAATATTTATGTATCAAATGTAATAAATCAAAAAGTGAAACGATTTTATAACACTTGTTCAACAGATTCACTTTGGAGTGTATTAAAGTCAATTTAAAAATAATTGTAAATAATGAAATAATACATATTTCATTTTGTAATATTTACATATAAAATGAAATTCCAATTTTATAATTGACAAAATAAATTTGACTTTTCAAGAAATGAATGATCAAGCGATTTTCTACGTATACAGTGTTGCTTGAAAGTTTGCACCTCCATGCTCTGCATCCCCGAAGCAAGGTGTTATTTACTTCCTTCTTGCCATAGGAAGATGTAACACAAGCTCCGAAGATGGGGGAGAGTCAAGCCAGTGATCCTGAAATAGGTACACTTTGTCCTAATAAAAATTGCCTCGGCAGCTCCATCAGCATTCTCCGGTAGGGGTACCTCAGGTAATAAGCAATAAACTTATTCAACTCAAAATACTGGAGGCAATGACCTGGGAAGGTGGACCTCTTAGAACTGCAAAAGACGTCAGCCATTTCTTCAGTCAACAGGGAAAAAGCCATTTCAAAAATGGCATACACTCTGTTGGCTTTGAAGACGAGGTAATTCCTGTCTGAGTAGATATTTTAAAAGAATTGAGCACAAAATTAAAAATAATAATTGTATTTTAATTATTTAAGAAAGAAAGATTCATTTCATCAAAACTGAAAAAATTGAAATTATAAAAAAATACATTAATTTTTGTTCATACCTTTCGACACATCCAACCATAGATACTGTATTACTTGAATTTTCTCCACATAAAATAAAAATGGCCTCGTGCCTAACTCTGCTTTTATGTGGAGGCAAGTAAATAAGGACCGTCTCTATGGAGAGGGGGTTCACAACTTAGTCTTTCTCTATTATATTATTTCTATAGAAAGTGTTCGACTGAACCCCAATCTATTGTTCATCCTTTTAAAACATTCACAGCAAAAACTTGTCTTTTTAACACAATAAAAAAAAAAATCTTTCTTTTCTCCCTCAATGTATTTCGTATCAGGCGAAATTTCCACAGAGTTTCTTTACAAGGCAGGGCTTTAGATTGTGAATGAAACAGTCACATTTTCAAATGAATTTTCAAAGTGTAGACTAGAAATAATAAAACGCTTATCTTTTGGTGATTGTGTTTTTTCTTCACCGATAATTTTCCAAAGCTCATTACTGAGTGAAAAATGTCTTTACAACTTTTTTTTTTATTTAATAAACGAGCAAAGTCAAATTATTTAAATAATAAAAGTTTATTATAACAATTAAAATCAAGCTGTTAAAAAAACCACACACACACTTAAAGAAATTCGAATTTTTATACCTTCGAGTCTCAACATAAAATTCAGTGCATACTTAGAATTAAATTTATTTAAAAAAAAATACAGAAAAATCTTAATGATGTACATATTCGTCACGGAACCAAGATGTCATATTCCAAAAATCGTGTAGGTTTGGCTAATAACTTTTCTGTTTGGTTAGTAAACGAAAATATTTAGTTGTCAAAGGCCAAATAAAGAAATTTGTCCGTAGAGCCTTGCAAGGGCTTCCCGTCTGTTGAACACATTATCATTGGACTGCTTTAGGCTACAATGCAACCATCTTCAAATCCAATGTCAACAGAACGGTCCCTATAAGCAATCAAACTTAGTTCACTCTAATAGTTTCTTTTCTCAAACTGTTAGATTTTGGACCTCCCCATTTCTAATGTACAAATATTTTAATGTAATGTGAACAAATATCTCGCTGCTCAACACCCTACTT
Source organism: Euprymna scolopes (assembly GCF_053919585.1). Classification (NCBI taxonomy): domain Eukaryota; kingdom Metazoa; phylum Mollusca; class Cephalopoda; order Sepiida; family Sepiolidae; genus Euprymna; species Euprymna scolopes. Next base: position 38,580,839 of record NC_136490.1, on the reverse strand, counting down.
AGAGTGCCTTTGTAGGTACGTCATCTAATTCAAAATAGCCCCTTACATCTCAGTGGCAATGTGTCTCGTTTGGGGTTAATATGAGGGGAAAAAAATCATTAATCATTTTCAATTCTTGCATTCCTACTTCCACTTTCTCACAGAAAAAACGCTGCGAGTCTATCTTTGCTCCATCATCATTTTCATGGCAGGTGCTTGACAGAGCCCCCCCCCTCGTAAATCATTCGCAAGAAACACTTATCTAGCTAAAATTACAATTTTCCTTACACTCGATCTGTGCCTAAAACTAAACAAAAATTCTATGAGCAAAGTTTCTTTCTTAGAACTGACCGTCTGTGGAACACAATAACGCGGGACTACTCCCCAGCTGACTATAACTGCTTCCAAGTTTAATGTAAAATGAGTTCTTGTTGAGCCGTCCTCTTAAATAATTAAACCCTGTCCTTAAACCCACCATTACTGATCATCACGGTGTTGTCTAACCGTCTGACATTCATTAATCCTTATCCTCAAGTGGCCTTTAGGCCTTGATAAACAGTGACCCCCAATTACAAAAAATGTATTTATACATATATATAATATTGTCATCTTTCAACTAGCTGTCATTTCATCTAATTAACCCTTTAACTCGAGTGGATTTTGGTCTAAATAAATGAGGACTCAAACAAAAGCATTAATACATATATTTTTGTGTAGACTAGTTAGTGTATTTAATTAATAAAAGAAAAGTGCTTTTGTTGTAATTTTTCATTCATGCTACGTTCTAAAAATAGAGTTAATAACTTAATACTCAAACATAAATGTATGTCCTCTGTAGATTTTAATCTTGTAATAGATGAATGAGAAAATAAAAAGAATTTACTTCCCCCTCCCCCACACCTTATATTAGTTCTTCATTGTTTGCTCTTAGCTTTTGATTTGCCATTTAATTAACTTGTAACAAAGAGAAATCCGCACAATAGAAACTATTTTGGGTGTTATTTTAAGTCGCCTAATATAGGTAACCTTGTTTAATTATTCTTGGGAAAAACAATTATTTCCAGTGAATAGTCTGGAATAACTTAAATTTATTTAGATGACAAAACAAAAAACGAAACAAAAAGAGTAGACAACTTCTACAAATTATAATAGAATGAGATTTTTATATTGTTGGAGAGAAATGACCTATAGCAGCAGGATTGACAGATTGGCTGCCTTCTATCTCGAGAGACAATGGACAACATCTGAAAGGGTATCGAAGCGATGTTGTCTTATGGCATATCAACTCTTTTTAAATTATTTCATACCAAACTTAGCCATTTTGGTTAAAAGCTTCGTTTAAACTTCCAAATATCTTAATATTGATTCGTAAGGTTGCCTTATCTATCTATCTATCTATCTATCTATCTATCTATCTAGCTAGCTATCTATCTATCTATCTATCTATCTATCTAGCTAGCTAGCTACGATTATATAAAAGTCACTGTGTGTGTGTGTGTGTGAGTTCATTCCCTATAGGTTCCGAAACGGCTGAGTCTATCTTTTGCAAATTTCATACAAAGATGATTTATATGTCTGTCAGTGTTCTTAGATAGGTTTTGTACAAAAATTCATCCGATAAGTATCCAAAAATCGAAAAAATATGATCGTAAAAATAGTCTTTCTTACAGGGGAATATTTTACATTAAACCAGCAAGAGAGAGAGAGAGAGAGAGAGAGAGAGAGAGAGAGAGAGAGAGAGAGAGATAATAAAATCCCAGCAAATCATTTCTTCATTTGCATATTTTAAACCTAAACATTAATTAGTAGTGACTTTTCCAGGGCATTCATCGTCAAGTCCAAATATCAGCTGACGTGATTTGTAAACAAAATGAAATTTGATGAACGACATTATTTATTTTGTTTTTTGCAAATTAGTCCACCGGGCAAAATATTCCTCGTAATATATTATAATCAATAGAGGATTGATTCTATAATACATACGCAATTTGCATGAATCAAAATATGTTTAAGCGTATTGTACAACCAGGCAATTGAAATGATGGGGAGGCTCCCTGTTTTGACCAGCGGCTGGGTTTGACCTTTATTCCTGATCTAAAATGAACACATACATCAAATCTGTTGCTAAAGTCACTGCAAAAATGGTGGGATCATTCTACTGCTCCAGTAGATATGTCACGGATGATGTAATTCTCTGTGTAAGAGCCAAGTACATCCAAGGATGGAGTACTATTGCCACATCTGGGCAGGAGCTGCTAGAAAGATTTTATCCTACCTTGACAAAGTTCAAAATAGACTTTGTAGCCTAGTGGGGGATGCCCTTTTCTCTTCCCTACAATCTCTTTCCCACAGAAAAGACGTTGCGAGTCTAACTCTGCTTTATCATTATTTTCATGGCAAGTGTTTATCTGAGCTCCAATCTATGCACCCCTCCTCCGGCCAAACTTTTAAACACTTATCTAGCTGAAACCACTATAAATAATTTCCCCTACTCTTTATCTGTGCCTAAACCAAAACATAGATTCCATGAACAAAGCTTCTTTCTTAGAATTGCACGCCCGTGGAAGTCTGCTCCGTTTGCCTGCTTTTCAGGTGACTACAATATGGTAATCTTCAAGTCCAATGTAAACAAGTTCTTGATGAGCCGTCCCCTTAAGTAATCCAATTTAGCAAATTTCAACTACTAACGGTTACTATAATATTGTCCCATTGACTACAGTATACCCATTAACCCTTATCCTCGAGTGGCTTCCGGGCCTTGACAAGTGGTGACTTCTTTGTATATATATAAAAAAAAAAAAACGCCAGGCAACCAGCTAGTTTTGTATATGTAGACATATATATTAGAAATAAATATACAATCGATAAATGATGGGTTCCACTCAATCCATAAAAGGTACTCTGACAAATGCTGTCACTATCAAGTCAAATGGACCAGGGGTGGGGGGAGTAATATTAATGAAAGAGTAACATTCCTTAAAGTTTCCAAATTGTAGCTTCATTGCCGAATATATAGTTTGATGTGATACCAAGTATATTATCTATGCTGCGAGGTTTATAGTGAAGCAATGGCTTCACATTCATCAACGTCAGTTCTAGCCAGGCATTGCTGAAGTCTAATGGCAAGAAAACATTTAAGATAAAAAGAAACAATGCTGGAATAGGCAGAGAAAGAGTAGCGCCATTTCAGAGTTTTGTTTCTTCTAGGCAAGTTGTCATACGAAATAGATGTACACCATGAGCAAAGAAAAAGTAACTTTTTTTTTATACAGCCAATTCCAAATACCGTGCCGTGTGGAGTCGTGTGTGAAATGACGTCATAGTAAGGAAAAAGAAAAATACTATAAAAAGGAGAGAGGGCACGTTCGAAAGGGCAGAGGTCAGAAAGAAGGAGCACGATCATGTTTTATTTGGGAAAGTACCCGAAAATAAACGTCATTGTTGCAAAAAAAACAAAAAAAAAAAACAAAACGAGCTGAGTTATTACTTGTCTTATGTTCCTTGCGACATACTCTGCTACAACGTGTTGAAATGTCTACATATTAATACGTGCGCAAACGTGTGTAACCTTACAAATGTGTGGTAGCTGATATTTTCAAATGGTCTTTCACACAGGCTCAAAGTTTCTTAACTCTGGTGGTTCAACAAGAGCTGGTATTTAAATGTGATCCAAGCTGTGATAGTAAACTATACATACCATGTATTATTTTGACTAATCATTTTATTATCTACTCATCTTGGTTATTTTTACAACGTTTCAAGTGCATTTTTTTCAAACTTGCAAACCTTTTGGAATTTCAAGCTGAAGCTATTATTTAATCCATGAGTAGAAGTGTTATAGACACATGACCCAACAGATAAAGGTGTTGAATGACAATACGTTCTAACTGACAGAGGTTTAAGCTTCAATCCTGTACTAAAGGTGATAATAATGAAAATAATGTCTCGCGAAAGCAATATATTCGTTTGAAGTAGCAGAGTGGTCTTAGCTACATATTCAAGTAATAATCTAATAAGTCGCCTTACTGAACAAGTGTCCGTGATTGGAGTATCTATCACTGTCTCCAAGATTGTTCTACTAGTCAGTATTTATGACTTAACCAGCCAATCATATTCTTGTCAGCAAGAAGTACCCGGATGTACTCATATTCATCACAGCAATAATTAAGATAAATATATATTAATACTTTTATTCGATCATGTATGATAGAATGAGAACAATCCCCCGAATGATTAAATACATGGTTCAGTTTGAAATTCCATAGAGGTCCCCCAAGTTTAACAAAGATTCCTGAATTTGAAAAGATACACGAAGAAAATGTAGTTTATGACAACCAAAATATTATGAAAATGACAACCGAGGTGAGAATAGTAGTCTGAACAATTCAAATTATTACTCCTTATCAAAAAATAAATCTGAAATATAAGTACCCTTAAAATATGAATACCCCTAAAATATATATATCCTTAAAATATATATGCCTTTAAAATATGAATACCATGAAAATATATATGCTCTTAAAATATATATCCTTTAAAATATGAATGCCCTTAAAATATATATACCTTTAAAATATGAATACCCGTTAAATATGCTTTTAAAATATGAATACCCTTAAAATATATATAGCCTTAAAATATGAATACTCTTAAAATATATATAGCCTTAAAATATGTCTTTAAAATGAATACCTTTAAAATATGAATACCCTTAAAATATATATATCCTTAAAATGTAAATACCTTTAAAATATGAATACCCTTAAAATATATATCCTTTAAAATATTAAATATCCTTAAAAATAAATACAGAACAATTGAAATTATGAATCGTCATCTATAAAATTCCAAACTACCTTTAAAAATAAATTGCAAATAGTAAAAAAGATAGTAAGTAGATATATAATCGTAAATAACAGCATTTTTCTTTGTCATATAAAAAATAGCACTATAACAGAATATTAAAATAAATAAATAAATAAATAAAACTGATGCGTAAAACATTAAAAAAAAGCAACAAAAAAAAAACACATTGTGTCAAATACGTGAATAAATTTCAAGATACAAGGATGATAAGCATATTCACAAAGAATTCTAAAATTTTTTTATATATTAACTAGTGGGTGTGCGGCTTTGCCTGGTCGTAAAATACGCTTAAATATGATAATTTGTCTAGATTTCGTATATATTATTATAGAGTCGTTCGTTTGTTTGTTTGTGTTTCCCGGCATATCAACCCTTTTCAGGTTATTTAATGCTAAATCCAGTGATTTTGAAGAACAATTTTTTAATAGAGTATATATATATATATATATATATATATATATATATATATATATAAAAGTCGATTTCTATTTAACCCATAGTTGGGACCCTAACAGGTACTACCACTCCGGGTCAGAGTGGACCAGGGAGCAATGACAACTCCCCAAAGCCTACAAGCTGGGGCTTCACCATCGGATATAGTTTAAGATCATATCCAGAACCGTATTATAGAGCCGTGATTTCAAAAGTAAAAAAAAAAAAAAAGTATTTAGGTGCCATCAACTAGAATTAAAACTGAAAGCAAAACTGTAGTATTCAAAGCTGGTGACGTTACCACTATGACACACATGAGAACTGATGAAAAATAAACTAAGATGAATGTACAAAATGCATAACGATTTTCTCAATTTTGACCCCTTTTTGACCTCTTAAAACTTTTTTAACCGGCTAAAGATTCATAAAAGAATAAAAACAAAAACGTGTTTTATATATTGATTTTTATAACAAATGAAAGCGGACGATGTTTAGGAATTTTCTTAAAAGAACAATTAGCACTTTTTTTTTTTTTTTTGGTTGTAAAGAAGCGATGGAAAATTGTGAATAAAATTCATTTTTTTCTCACAACTTACTCTAATGTTGATAGTGGATGCATTATTTCAATAAATTTAAATGACAAAGCAAAACGAAATTAATTGAACAATAATAATTTCTATTGCTTTTTAAAATTTATTTTTTATCACATAAACTCAAAAGCCCTACAGATTCTACAACTTGTTTAAATGATGAATACAAAAAATTCATTTTAAAGTTTTTTTTTTTTTTAGTTTGAAGATATCTTAAAATAAATAGTTGTCTACTTGGTTCTGTTTATCTTTGATATACAAATCTATATGGCAAATATAATTAAAACAAACACAAACACAAAGGTGATTAAAAATAAATGTCTCCATTTTAACAATATTTCTAGCTGGACTAAATTTCTTCTTTTTTTTTTTTGAAAAAAGGCAAATTGAAATGCATTTTTAGTGGAAAGAAATAAAAAGCAAATCAGACGGAATAAAATCTCATTCGGTCATATTGAAAGGCATGTTCTATAATATAAATCTCACCTGTCTGTTTAATTTTTTTAATTTTTTTTTTTAATTTTTTTTTATTTTTCTTCCTTTGAAGATTGTAATGCCGGGTATGGGGCAGCCAAACCAGCTGCCAACATTGCCCCGCTTTTTTATTGAAACCAACCGAGAGCTCTTTTTAGTATCCTCGCTGTTCCCTTAAGTGCAATTGTCTGAATCTCTTTTTAACTTGGTTCACCAGGAATATTAGTTAGGTAGGACTTCAGGTTCTTCTTCATAAGTCCTGTGGCACCTATGATAACTGGTATGATCGATATCCCCTTTAGGTTCCAGTTTCTTTTCATATCATACATGAGACCTTGGTATTTGGTCTGTTTCTCTCTTTCAGCTCTGTTAAGACCGCCATCATTAGGAACACTCACTTCAATCAAGGTTGCAACTCTCTCTGACTTATTCCATATAACTATGTCAGGTTTCACAGCAGCATTTTCAAGGTAGGTGGCTGTAGGGATTACATGGTCGTAATGTATGGTATATAAATCATTTCCAAGTGTTTTTTCAGGTTGATGTTCCCAGGACTTGCTGCTACACTGGATGTTTAATTTTTTACAGATGATCCAGTGGAGGTACTTGCATACTCCATCATGTCTCGCTGTATAGTAGCCGTCCCCTAGAAGAACTTTGCAACTTGATATCAGATGACCAACACTTTCCAATTCTGTGTGGCAGAATCTGCATTTATTGTCATTACTGATCCCTACCATCTTCTTGAATGCATTGGTCATCAATCCCTGGTCTTGGGCAGCCATTATGACTCTTTCCTGATCGTGGTGGAGGGATCCTCTTTTGAGCCAGTCCAAAGAACCTTCTTTATCTATGTATTCCCGAGAAAGTTCCCCCAGAAAATACTTTGCACGCTGATGTTGTTCCCATTCTTTAAGGTTCATCTGTTGAAAGGTCTCGGTATATTTCTGCCGGCTCTTTCTTGCTATTTCTGTGGCACACTTGTTTGGTGTTTCGTCCTCATCTGAGAGACAACTCTGACCAAAATGTTTGGCCAGCTGGGTGACTGATGTTGTTCTGCTGGCTCTTGTCTCTTGATGTTCATATACTATTGAGAGGGTGTCATTCTGGGAGCTTCTCAGATACTGACCGGTGCTCACAATAGTTGCCCTATGTTGATGATTAATCTCTGAGAGTCCCAGACCTCCTTCTCCCCTGGGCACATACAGCCTTGGTAGACACTGATTTCTATATATTATTTTATGAAGCGTTAGTAGCTTCCGTGTGTTTACATCTAGCCGGTTGATGTATTTTTGTGGCCAGTCAATGATACCAAAGCTGTATGTTATTACTGGCATAGCAAACTGGTTTATGGCAGTAATTTTATTTTTATTTTTTATTTTTAAATGTATGTATGTATGTATGTTATGTCAGGGCATGTTATATGCTGCTGGTACCATGTAACCCAGTACTACCTGCCTCATGGTCGGGTCACTGGCGACTAAACTGGTTCCCCCACCAGACTTGTTTGGTGAGGAGGGTGGCTAGTCTCCCTGAAGGATTAAAAACAAGACCTTCCAAAGGGCGAATGAATCCTTTTTTGGGGTCAACGGCCAACTAGCACCATATGTGTTTGTGTGTATATATGTGTGTGTTGAGGTAGAGAGGGCTCCCGTAAGCCGTGGTGAAGGAAACCTTTCTAGGAGAAGCAAATCTCTGATTAAAAAAAACCATAAAGCGGAAGACCAGTACCCGCATTAAGCTGGTCTGCAATTTAACTTGTTGCTGGCTATCTTGCTCTTGTTTGTTGCTGGATCTCAACATTTTGAACCGAGAGAGAGACTTAGCTGTCGTACAAAGCTAAGACTGTAACATCATCTGTATATAGATACTCCCTCAAGCATTTGTCTATTAAAATGGTCCTGTGGCGATGGAAGTCATTTTTGGGCTCGTGGACTTTAAGTGTCTGAGAGAGTGGCACTCGTCTGACAAGACGTTGCAATCATCATGTATGTATGTATGTATGTTATGAATTTTCCTTGTGGCCAACAAGCTGCATGTGCAAATCATTAAAGATGCTGCTGCAACAAGAGAGACAGCAGAGACTTGAGATCGTGTTCACAGGGAACAGTAGTTGGGACACTGTCAGCTCACCAGCAATGCAAAATGCAATGGAGGCAACCATTGTCAAAGACTTCCAACTTCTGCCAATCGACCTTTTACAGTGGCTATGTCTCACATAGAGGAGGACTGACTGAAGGACAGATCGGTGAACATGCCTCTGTTGACATTGAGGTATCGGAGGTTCAAAAAGGTAAATCTGCCAGATCCAATTCCATGAATATATATTTATTTTTATGGCATCGCTCCAGACAACATATCTAGTGAAAGTGACGAAATGGATTCAACAGGACTTGAACACTGTATGCTTAATCGGCAGTCTACACTGTTATTCACTGATATATAGATGAATCAAAAGAAAAAAAAAATAATAAATGGCTTTTTCAGTTTCACAATTTAAAATGGTGAAAAAAATAAAGATAAAACCAAATGATAATGGCAGAATCATCTCAGCTCAGATCCCTGATAAAGATGGCTCAAAACTCATCCATGAGGAATTACCAATTCATAGCCTGCATGCAAGAGAGACAATGCATAAAACAATATCCTAAAACTTTCATCCCTGAAACTGATTAACAATGGCGGATTTCTCTTTGACTAGATTTTTTTTTTTTTTTTATTCCCAAACAAAGCATATTGCCACTTGCAACATAAAAATCTACTACTTAGGAGGGGGCCGTGGGGAGTTAAGCAGCGAGATGTCTGCTCACATTACATTTAAACTTCTGCAGACTAGTAGTACAGTCATGGAAGCAGGAAAAAGGGAGGGAATTCTAAAGCCTAGCAGTGAGGGAAGAAACTATTAGAGTAGAAAGCTTCCTGGCACCTAGGGACATCAACAGTGAAGGGGTGAGGTTTTTCTGCTTGTTGGGTTAGTTGGGGCTATGCATATCGAAGGGGCAAACGTTCTATGATTCTATCAGAACACATTCCATTATACTTGTAAAATAAGCACAAGGATGAAACATTGCTGCGATGGGACAGATGTTGGCGCTTGATTAATAATGTGAGACACATTTTTGATATTTAATAATTGCCCGAGAGTCGTTTAGGACTTCTTGGAAGCATACCTTTATTATCTTGATAAAAAGAAAAGAAGCTCGAATATACCCATAATAACTAATTTGACAATATTTTAATTAAAAATGATTGCCTGCGAATAGTTGGGACATAGAAGAGTAATTTGATTGTCTTTATGATATAAAAAAAAAAATAAAATAAAAAAACGCGTCCTGATAATATTTTTTATATCTATACTACAGATCACTAATTCGGCAAATATTTAGACGATTTGAATAAACATTGTGGATAAGCTGTGAATCAAATAATCTATCTCTTTATATTAACTATATTATATGAACAACAAAATATTACTCTGCTTCCCTTGTCTCGTTGTCTGCTCATTTTTAAAATATACCCATTTTAAGAGAAAATTTTATACTTTCCATATCTTGTTCATTTTCACCCCCAAAACTTTCATGTTAGAAATTAATTTGCGTTTAATTCTCATATGTATATCACACACGCATACACTCTAGCAGGCCGCACAGCATGGCCTGGCCATAAAATACTCTTAAATATGATATTTTCATTAATGCAAATTTGGTATTTATTATTGCATTATAGTAATGGTTAAAAAAAAAAAAAAAAAAAAAAAATGACCCATGTGCCCCCACCGAGAATTGAAACCAAAATGTTTAGCTTATGATTTACATTTTCTTTTGACGTTAATGCCTATGAAGACATATTTGCTGCAAGACTAAAAATTAAAACATGAACCAATAGGTATTACATTACGCATGCATATTCGTAATGCTGTCGTTCGACCTTCACCTGGCAAATTCCATTTCTTTTATTTTAACTTCTGCATCGATTTTCTCCGGCTAAAACCCAAATATAAAATTTTGCATGAGTGCGAATACCCTATATATTAAGTTTCATGTCTGTAGACCAAAAACTGACAGATGAATTTGGTAGGCAAAATTTTTTAACAAATATATATATGCATACATAATTATATATAGAAAGAGGTTTGTGTTTACTATAAGCTTTTTACGCAAATATTATGCAAGTATAAATCATGTAGAATATCAGTATTAATATAATTACACATAATAGTTAACTAAAGATTATCATCCCATAAGAAAACTGAAAAAAACTAATAGGGAATTAATTAAAATAGATACTTAAAAGCTATATCTTTTGCAGATGAATGCAATTCCACAACCTATATACAACAAAGTTGTATTTTCTTTTTACATAAATAGAAAAAAAGATTTTAATATAAATATCAATACACAAGAAAACACAAATTTACAGGAGAGTATATATATATAATATAAAGTTGAACGTCTGTTTGTGTGTCTGGTCACGAATAGGCTCCTATATGGTTAACCATTATATAAAACTGATCACATATAATGATAGAAGATGTATCGAGACACAGGAATGGGTATGTTTGATCTGGCATAATGATGATTCATTAAAATTGTGGGGTCTGCATACGTGCCTGGTCCACAAAGTATGGAAACAAAAAATTTAAAAATTAAAAACGTTTACAAGTGTTTTTGATATAGATGTACATAATAATACTTTGATAAGTATGTTTTAACTTAAATAGGGATGATATAATAAAATTGTGGGGTCTGTGTTCGTGCTTGGCCTCCATAGAATGGAAATAGGCACAAACTTTAATAAAGACTTTTCATATCTATCTGCGTAAGTATACTTTGATAACTATGTTTCCGTTTAAAGAAATATGGTATAATAAAATTTACGCCTGACCTCCATAGAATGGAAATATGTCACAAAGTTTAACAAGGTTTTTTAATATAGATCCACAGAATATTGTGATAAGTATTTCAATAGGAACAGATATGGTATAATAAATTATGGGGTTTATCTACTTTATTTTTACTGTCATCATATTTTGCTTTGGTTTTGATACCCCCAAATTCGAAGCTATCTCTTTACAACCCTTCCTTTTCATAACCTATCATACTTTCATAAATCAGAGTCCATTTTCTGTAGGCTGTTGTTGAACCTAGTCAACGACGGGTACTTTTGCTAGTATATATATAAAAGAAATATCCAATAGTAATAAATCTAACAATTCATAATAGTTTGAATATTCCTAATTATTCTAGAACTGCCTACCTGTGGAACTGTTCCGCTGGTCTGCTTTCCAGCTAACTACAATATTATAATCTTCAAGTCTAATCTAAACAAGTTCTTGCTGAATCATCCTCTTAAATAATCTAATTATACCAAATTTTAACAACTAACGATTACTATGCTATTGTCCCAATGACTATCATACACACATTAACTTATATCCTCGAGTGGCCTTGATAAGTGGTTACTCGTTTATATATAAAAAAAATCCAAATATTCCATCCTCATCCAAAATATTCTGAAACAAGACTTAATACCAAAAGTATTACATTCTATGAATTGCTATAATTATATCAGAAAAATATGCTGATCAACTATTTCTTCATCAACAGAATACTGAATTGACCAACTGACCTGCCATTTGACTTTAAAATGACTCAATCTTCTTTGAGGTTCAGCTATGCAACAGTGAAAATTTCAAGGGCAGCCGTGGGAACATGTTGGACTAAATATGGTGAATCCTATCTTTACCCATCGTTAGAATTGTGTTGCCTTTTCCGATTTTGATGGATAACTTTTCAATTCGCCGAACACTCTTTTTTTTATAACGACTGGCAAGTTGTACATTACGGCGGCCAGTAGTTGTTGTTTGGCCATATTTTTCACAAGCAGTTTCAATCAGGATCCAATCGTCGTCAGAAGCGATTGTTGCTGTCATTTTCTTTATTGTGGCTTGGTGTATTCATATGATAAAAACTTACAATCGTCCGACATCAGAAATATCTTAACTAACAATACTAAAATTTGATACCTTAAAAATTGCACACGAAGATTAAAATTACTACAAGTCATACTAATTAAACAAACTACAGTTCCTTATTAAGCGGATCACATTTAATATCAGGACACATATACATATATTCACACATATACATTATATATATATATTCACACATACATTATATATATATATATATTCACACATATACATTCACACATATACATTATATATATACATTCACACATATACATTATATATATATATTCACACATATACATTATATATATATATATTCACACATATACATTATATATATATATTCACACATATACATTATATATATATATTCACACATATACATTATATATATATATATATATATATATATATATATATCACACATATACATTATATATATATATATATATTCACACATATACATTATATATATATATATATATTCACACATATACATTATATATATATATATATATTCACACATATACATTATATATATATATATATATTCACACATATACATTATATATATATATATATATTCACACATATACATTATATATATATATATATATTCACACATATACATTATATATATATATATATATTCACACATATACATATATATATATATATATATATATATATATATATATATATATATATATATATATATATATATATATATATATATATTCACACATATACAGGGTGAACAGAAAGTCCTTGGACCATTTTTAGTTTTAAAATTAAATATTGTTAAAATCACTTTTTCTATTTTCGAATAAAGTAAGTATTTAGTCTAACTATTGATCTAATTATTTTCAACAAAAATATTAAAATAATTTTGTTTAAACTTTTAGAAAAATGAGCAAACGAGAGGTCATAATTCAACTTCATTGCGCGGGAAGGACAAACTCAGAGATTATTAAGCTCTTGAAAGTGGCTAAATCCACCGTGTACCATGTTGTGAACAGATTTAAGGAACTTGGTACATCTGAGGACCGTCCTAGGAGTGGAAGACCTCGCACTGCTCGAACAAAGAAGGTGATTAAAGCTTTCCGAGAGAGGGTAAGGAGGAACCCGAAGAGATCTGCAAGACAAATGGCTAAAGACATGAATGTGAGCGTGACCTCGATGAGAAAAATCGTAAAAAACGATCTCCAGTTGTCCCCCTACAAGATGAAAAAGAGACAGTACCTCACACGTGCCCAAAAGCACAAGAGACTTGAAAGAGCAAAGCTTCTTCTTAGAGAATTTAAGGCTGGCACGGCATAGCAAGAGATCGTTTTTTCTGATGAAAAACTCTTCACAATTGAAGCGACTGTTAACAATCAGAACGACAAAGTTTACGCAAAATCTTCAGCAGACATTGATGACTCCGTGAGAATAGTTTTCCGCTGACAAAAGCCGTCTTCCCTCATGGTGTGGGCTGCAGTCTCCAAATCTTGGAAGTCGCCTCTGATTTTCGTGGAGCAGGGGGTTAACATCAACACAGATCGCTACATTAACGATATTTTGGTTCCAGCATTTGAAGAGATGAAGAAACACTTCAAAGATCAGCCTTTCACCTTCCAACAAGATGGAGCACCATCCCACACCTCCAGAAAAACTCAGGACTGGTGCTAACATCATTTTCCAAGATTCTGGAATAAGGAGATGTGGCCTCCTGCATCGCCTGATTTGAATCCCATGGATTTTTCTGTGTGGTCTTTGTTGGAGGCAAAGGTCTGTTCTGTTCCTCATCCAAGTGTTGATGCTTTGAAGACATCTCTTCTGAGTGAATGGGCTAAAATACCTCAGGAAACGCTGCGTGCCTCGCTTGGTAACTTCAGACAGAGAATTGCACGTCTAATCGAAAGGAAGGGGCATCACATTGAAAATAAATAATTTGAATTTATTCTTGGTTTCCTAACTTATAATTTTCATTCATGTTTAATTTATATTTTTGTAATTTTCTATTAATAAACCACTTTTGAATTGGTCAAAGGACTTTCTGTTCACCCTGTACATTATATATATATATATATATATATATATATATATTCACACATATACATTATATATATATATATTCATACATATACATTATATATATATATATATTCATACATATACATTATATATATATATATATTCATACATATACATTATATATATATATATATTCATACATATACATTATATATATATATATATTCATACATATACATTATATATATATATATATTCATACATATACATTATATATATATATATATATATTCATACATATACATTATATATATATATATATTCATACATATACATTATATATATATATATATATATATTCATACATATACATTATATATATATATATATATATATTCATACATATACATTATATATATATATATATATATATTCATACATATACATTATATATATATATATATATATATATTCATACATATACATTATATATATATATATATATATATATTCATACATATACATTATATATATATATATATATATATATTCATACATATACATTATATATATATATATATATATATTCATACATATACATTATATATATATATATATATATTCATACATATACATTATATATATATATATATATTCATACATATACATTATATATATATATATATATTCATACATATACATTATATATATATATATATATATATATATATATATATTCATACATATACATTATATATATATATATATTCATACATATACATTATATATATATATATTCATACATATACATTATATATATATATATATATTCATACATATACATTATATATATATATATATATTCATACATATACATTATATATATATATATATTCATACATATACATTATATATATATATATATATTCATACATATACATTATATATATATATATTCATACATATACATTATATATATATATATATATTCATACATATACATTATATATATATATATTCATACATATACATTATATATATATATATTCATACATATACATTATATATATATATATTCATACATATACATTATATATATATATATATATTCATACATATACATTATATATATATATATATTCATACATATACATTATATATATATATTTAAATAAGCCTATTTCGATATTAAAATTTAAAAAATTGGTGGGTACCTGGGTGTTTTTGGGTGTGTGGCCGTGGGTAGATAAGCAAAGTAAAAAAAAAAATAACAGAAAAACGATCGTTACGTGAAAAATGGCTTAAATAACACTGGTTCAATATTTAAATTTAAAAAATTGATGAAAAAAAAAAAAAAGACATCTCACACCACGATTCGAACCCAAAACATTTAGATAATGAACCAATGTGCTAATAAACTGAGCTAACACGACGTACATGAAATTGAGTCCGTTTTTCAACTATTTAAAGTAAATCAGGTCATGAGGTCATCTGACACATGCGTAGAACCAATTGTTGTCACGAGAAGACTGTTTTTGTTGACCTCCCCCCTATCGAAAATTGTCGTTTTTGGCCAATTTTTTAAATATTTTTCGAGCAAAGGATGGGGCTTCAATATGACACCGAGTTTGTGAATATTTGTCGTGGCTGTCGAGAGTTTTTAGCAGACACACA
Source organism: Euprymna scolopes (assembly GCF_053919585.1). Taxonomy (NCBI): domain Eukaryota; kingdom Metazoa; phylum Mollusca; class Cephalopoda; order Sepiida; family Sepiolidae; genus Euprymna; species Euprymna scolopes. Next base: position 38,564,837 of record NC_136490.1, on the reverse strand, counting down.
CAAACATACACACATACATACATTTTCGCTTTTATATATATAGACTAGCGAGGGGTACCCGGCATTGCCCGGGTGTTTGGAGGTGTGTGTGGTTTTGGGTAAATCATAACTCCGGGGGTGGGGGGTTTAAAATAAAAAAAAAATGTTTTGGTAGGTAAGTAAGAGGATCGAACCCGAACGGTTGAGGCAAAAAAGAGTGCGACTGTTTTAACCATTGGGCCACCGCGAGATGCTAACAGAAACACGTTTGAATTTATTTAATTACTTGGATTTGGCAGGTGCCCGTTTTAATGACTTAATGAGGTCAAGTTTGACTGCGGGATAGTATTTCATTTACTGCGGGAACGCTTTTTTTATTTTTATTTTCCCAAGATGTTATAAGAAAAAGACTAACCCACATGCGGCGAGCAACAAATGTTGAATATTTATCTTCCCGAAGTTGAGCAAATTAAATAGACAGGCGAGCTCCATTGTTAACTCTGATATATTAAGATTTATATGTGATATAAAAAGTTTTAATAAGTTGTGAACCGACCGACCGACCACTTCTATGATAAAAGCCTTTTGTAGACATACAGAAAAAGCGAACACACATACATACATACATTTTCGCTTTTGTATTAATAGAAGACAGATATTCACGCATATATATATATATATATATATATATATATATATATATATATATATTCACGCTTATACATTATACGTATATATATATATATGTATATATATATATATATATTCACGCATATACATTATATATATATGTATATATATATTCATGCATATACATTATATATATGTATATATATATTCATGCATATACATTATATATGTTTATATATATATTCATTCATATACATTATATATATATATATATATATATATATTCATGCATATACATTATATATATATGTATATATATTCATGCATATACATTATATATATATGTATATATATTCATGCATATACATTATATATATATGTATATATATTCATGCATATACATTATATATATGTGTGTATATATATATTCACGCATATACATTATATATATATATATATTCACGCATATACATTATATATATATATATATTCACGCATATACATTACATATATATATATATATATTCACGCATATACATTACATATATATATATATATTCACGCATATACATTACATATATATATATATATATATATTCACGCATATACATTACATATATATATATTCACGCATATACATTACATATATATATCGTCACGCATATACATTACATATATATTCACGCATATACATTACACACATATATATATATATATTCACACATATACATTACACATATATAAATATATATATTCACACATATACATTACACATATATATATATATATATATTCACATATACATTACACACATATATATATATTCACACATACATTACACACATATATATATATATTCACACATACATTACACACATATATATATATATTCACACATACATTACACACACACATATATATATATATATATATATATTCACACATATACATTACACACATATATATTCACACATATACATTACACATATATATATTCACGCATATACATTACACATATATATATATATATATTCACACATATACATTACACATATATATATATATTCACACATATACATTACACATATATATATTCACACATATACATTACACACATATATTCACACATATACATAACACATATATATATATATTCACACATATACATTACACATATATATATATATTCACACATACATTACACAAACATATATATATATATATTCACACATACATTACACAAACATATATATATATATATTCACACATACATTACACAAACATATATATATTCACACATATAAATTACACACACATATATATATATATATTCACACATATACATTACACACACATATATATATATTCACACATATAGATTACACACATATATATATATTACACACACATATATATATATTCACACATATACATTACACATATATATATATATATTCACACATATACATTACACACATATATATATATTCACACATACATTACACATATATATATATATATTCACACATATACATTACACATATATATATATATTCACACATACATTACACATATATATATATATTCACACATACATTACACATATATATATTCACACATACATTACACATATATATATATATTCACACATACATTACACATATATATATATATTCACACATACATTACACATATATATATATATTCACACATACATTACACATATATATATATATTCACACATATACAATATATATATATTCACACATACATATATATATATTCACACATACATATATATATATTCACACATACATATATATATATTCACACATATACATTATATATATATATTCACAGATATACATTATATATATATATATTTTCACACATATATATTATATATATATATATATATATTCACACATATACATTATATATATATATATATTCACACATATACATTATATATATATATATATTCACACATATACATTATATATATATATATATTCACACATATACATTATATATATATATATATATTCACACATACATTATATATATATATATTAACACATATACATTATATATATATATATTCACACATATACATTATATATATATTCACACGTATACATTATATACATATATATATATATATTCACACATATACATTATATACATATATATATATATATTCACACATATACATTATATACATATATATATATATTCACACATATACATATAGATATATATTCACACATATACATTATATACATATATATATATTCACACATATACATTATATATATATATATTCACACATATTATATACATATATATATATATCTATATTCACACATATACATTATATACATATATATATATATTCACACATATACATTATATACATATATATATATATATATATTCACACATATACATTATATACATATATATATATTCACACATATACATTATATACATATATATATATATATTCACACATATACATTATATACATATATATATATATTCACACATATACATATATATATATTCACACATATACATTATATACATATATATATATTTACACATATACATTATATACATATATATATATATTCACACATATACATTATATACATATATATATATATTCACACATATACATTATATACATATATATATATTTACACATATACATTATATACATATATATATATTTACACATATACATTATATACATATATATATATATATATATATATATATATATATATATATATATATATTCACACATATACATTATATACATATATATATATTCACACATATACATTATATACATATATACATATATATATATATTCACACATATACATTATATACATATATATATATATTCACACATATACATTATATACATATATATATATATATATATTCACACATATACATTATATACATATATATATATATATATATTCACACATATACATTATATACATATATATATATATATATTCACACATATACATTATATACATATATATATATATATATATTCACACAT
>NC_136490.1:38503643-38556143 GCF_053919585.1 Euprymna scolopes | reverse complement strand
ATTTCAGTTTCTTTTCAGTATTTTAAAGGGGTTTTACTTGGCATAATATGAGCACAACCTTCTATTTGAAAATTCAGATTTGCATTGAATTTGATCTATTATATATACTTTTTTAATCATTGTCAAGGGACATGTAGACAAACATGAATGGTGGTATGTAAGTGTGTATTCTATTTAACTGGCTTTTATTTTATTTTATTGTGTGTATGAATCTCAGTAGGAGCACTGTAGTAATATGGAAGATGACATGCTGACATGGTCACAAGGTATGTGTACAATTTATTTATGATATTTTTATTTCCTATCTATAATTCTATACTACTACTCTTTTCGCTTGTCAGATATTTCTGTGTAGGAGCATATATATTGCGTATACATGTGCATATATAAAGATATTTCTGTGTAGGAGCATATATATTGCCTATACATGTGCATATATAAAGATATTTCTGTGTAGGAGCATATATATTGCCTATACATGTGCATATATAAAGATATTTCTGTGTAGGAGCATATATATTGCCTATACATGTGCATATATAAAGATATTTCTGTGTAGGAGCATATATATTGCCTATACATGTGCATATATAAAGATCGAAATTGAACTAATCCCTTTCTCCATTTATCAATTTTACTCCCTCCTTCCTCTCTTTCAACTGAAATTTTCTGCTATCATAGAATTCATTTGTTTATTTTTTTTCCGATATGTTTTACCATGGTCTGAGCAAACTGGACTCTAAATAAAATTTCATCTGAAACATGTGTAGTCAAAAATTTTTGTATAAATAAAAATTTATCCTACATATATATAATATAAATCTCACCTGTCTGTTTAAATGTATGTATTTGTGTGTGTGTGTGTGTGTGTGTGCTTGTATATCTGCCTAAAAATTTCGACAGATGCAATTATTATTAATTTCATATTTGTAGTTTCTTTTATTGCATATTTTGCAAACCTCTTTCCTCTGCTGAGCAGAATGGAATTTGCTCCTCTTAATAGTGTTGAGCTTTTCTCGTCTTGATAAGTTTTGCTCTGTTAAAGATTTACTCTTTGATAACATAATTATATGTATTTTATGCAAATATTAACAATTATTTTCATACCTCTCGATGCTAGTGTTTCATGCTTATGCAATCATCAGTGTAGGAAATGATAATTAGTGATGATCGGACCCAGTCATAATGTTACCCTTGACTTTATAGGCTCGCATTCTACCTTAAGGCCACCAACAATTAATACAAGAACTGAAGGAAATTATGTGCCTATAAATGTCAAGTCAGTGGGCATATGCAGTAAACAGTCAGAGAGTATTCAACAACTGGAATGTTGAAGAAAAACAATTTTTTTTCGTGCCTTTCTGTCTTTTTTAACTTCCCATGTCTATTCTGAACTCTGATGAAGCTTTTTTTTTTTTTTTTTTTTTTTAATAATGATAGCGTATTAACTATCCACACGAGCCGATTGTATTGTTTTGATTATCTACTGTTTCTTCCGGCATTTCAAAAACAACATCGCAGTTAAAATCATGTGGACTCTTTATTCAACTTTCTGTCAATTTAACATCATGGCAAGGAAAAAGAGAACAAAAAAAGATATAAAATACTGACGAGGGAGGTATACTCCGAAATATATATTGTAATTTGGCTTCAAACGTATTCGATACATATTTTATTTTAAAATTCAAATTTCAGTCAACGCTTCTAACACGGATAAAAAAAAAAAACTATCCTGCTTTCCATTTATTTTCATTTTTTTTCCAAGCCAGGATGGATGCCAAACATTCACATACTATCTTTTATATTCCAACCGAGAGGTCTTTCATATTCTAACCGCCCCTTTAAGTGCAACTGTTTGAATCTCCTTTGCACTTGGTTCACTGAGTATATTCACTATGTAGTTTTTGAAATGCTGTTTCAATTGTTCAATTGCTCCTATAATAACTGGAATAATATATATCTTGAGATCCCAGTTTCTTTTCATGTTGTACATAAAATATTGATATTTTGTTATCTTTCCCTTTCAGCCTTATTTAACCCAGCATGATTAAGAACATTAACTTCTACTAAGGCTGCTTCTTTCTCCTTTTCCCATATCATTATGTCAGGTTTAATAGCTCCGTTTTCTATGTACATAGCTGTAGGAATTACACATCATGGTGGATGGTGTATGACTTATTTCCAACCGTTCTTTCTGGTAAACATGTTTTGAGGCTTTGCTGCTACATTCGATGTTCAACTTTTTACAGATTTTCCAGTGGAGACATTTACACACTCCATTGTGTAGCATTGTATAGTAGCCGTTCTCCCAGCAGAACCTTGTAGCTGGATGTCAGGTGGCTCACACTCTCTACTTCTGTGTGGCAGAACCTGCACTTGTTAGCATTGTTTAGACCACTCATCTTCTTAAAAGTTAGTGAGAAAGAAAATTCCTTTGTCTAGCTTTCAGAGAAAGCTATTTCAAGTGTTCAGGAAAAGCAAAAAAAAGAAGCAAACAGCAAGTCAGACAATCCTCCCTGTCAGAGATTAATTCAAAATGAAATCCTCCACTCTAAATAAAAAATTAACAGTAGGAGTTTTCTTTCATTTCTTACGCCATCAGAAATGATCATTTATACATATAAAAATTAAATGACTGGCATAATTCTATAATTTTATGTGAACATTCGTATGAACATTGGCAGACCATGACTTTGTTCATTATCTCTATATATAAAGTCATAGGGTTCGTGTGTGTGTCCAACTCCCCATGGCCAAAGAAATATATAAATTCGTTTTAGGCTATTTCATGCAAAGGAGATCTGTGTGTACACCTCTCCTGGTCAAGAAATATATAAATCCGTTATAGGCTATTTCTATCAAAGAAGATTACAAATTCAATTTTATGCGTGATTTCTATATATAGTATTTTTAAAATGAAATCTGCATTGAATAAGTAACCTCATATGCATATTACGTTAAAGAAAATCTATTTTAATAATTAGCTCAATCTCATTAATTCTTTCCTGTAATACAATCGTTTCAATTGTACTATTTAGAAATATTATTTAAAATGAATTTATTTAGTTTATTTTTTAATTCAATTGATATTTGATTTAATTTATTTTTAAAACGTTGCGTTTAAAACGGGAAGTCTCATTAAACTATGAGTTACCTCCCTTTAAGCTAATTTTTCCAAGGAGGATAACTTTCATAGTTTACTTGCTTGAAAGACATTAGCTGTTTGCTGTAATTGATTTGTTTTAATTTAGAATTATTCTTTAACGCTGATTTATTGTATTTATTTTGCGTTTAAAATCGGAGGTAATTTTTAAAAATTTATTTTCAACTATTTTAATTTTTAAGAAACTTTTTTTTCTTTTTTGCCGTTTCTTCCTGTTTTAAAACGATGTATTTCGTAATTTTCGTTTATTAAAGAAATTTAGGGTTCTCTTTCTTTAGAACAAAAGGTAAACATACGTTTGAAGCAAAGCCAGAAATTTGTGATTTTTTTAAAAAACATTCTTTACGAAAAAGTGATTAACAAACCTCAAACTGTGTATCCATAATTTATTATACCATACCTGTTCACACTGAAACACTCACCACAATATTCTGTGGATCTATATTAAAAAACCTTGTTAAACTTTATGGCATATTTCCATTCTATGGAGGTCAGGTGCGAACGAACACCCCATAATTTTATTATACCATATTTCTTCAAACTGAAACATAATTATCAAAGTATACTTACGCAGATAGATATGAAAAGTCTTTATTAAAGTTTGTGCCTATTTCCATTCTATGGGGCCAGGCGCGAACGAAGACCCCACAATTTTAATATACTATCCCTATTTAAGTTAAAACATACTTATCAAAGTATTATTATGTACATCTATATCAAAAACACTTGTAAACGTTTTTTTAATTTTTAATTTTTTTATTTCCATACTTTGTGGACCAGGCGCGAACGCAGACCCCACAATTTTAATGAACCACTGTTCTGCTAGATCAAACATACCCATTCCTGTGTCTCGATACATCTTCTATCATTATATGTAATCAGTTTTTTAAAATAGTCAACCATATAGGAGCCTATCCGTGACCACACACATACACACACACAGCTTTATATTATAGATTTTAAACGCTGTGCCCTAATTAAATAATGTCCTCATTTACTTGCATCCCCAAGAGAGCAGAGTTAGTGAGAGACAAGGTCGGTTTTTAATGTGAGGAAGATCCAGCTTTCCAAACCAAATACTCTGGATTAAGCAAAAATTTCAAGTGCCTTAGTCTAGAAGGATTTCTTGTTTACTGACCGAGAATTGAACGGCAGAAGTGTATTATTAGAACAAATACTACACTTTTCATGATATAGTCTGTTTACGATTATATTTTATATGGTTATTTGTCTTTTTTAAACATTCTTTACGAAAAAGTGATGAACAAACTTTGAACTTCAAGCGCATATGGCCTAAATAAATCCAAACGATTTCATAAATTGATAAATAATTTTTTTGTTGGGGGTGATCCGTTTATTTTTGTTTTAAAGCGATGTATTTATTAATTTCCTTTTATTAAAGAAATTTAAGTTTTTTTTTTCTGTAGGGCAAGAGGTAAAGATACGATTTGAGCAAAAATAAACTGTCTGATTTTAAATATTGCACATGCAAAAATGTCATTTATTTTCTCATATTTTATTTTTATATAAATTCTTCATAAACAGAAATTTTTAATGTGAATAAATCCAGCTTTTCAAAACAAAATACTCTGGATTGGGACAAAATTTAAAGTGCCTCAGTCGAGAAAGATTTCTCATTTACTGACCGAGAATAAACAGCAAAAGTGCAGTATCAGAACAGATACTAAACTTTTCAAGATATGGTCAGTTTACAATTAAGTTTTAAGTATTGAATGTGTTACATAAAATTTAAGCAATGAGTTCAAATTTACTTCCATGAAAAATTTACTATGTGATATAATAATTAACCTTCATCTTTGATAAAAATGTGTTTGTGATAACAAATTTTAACCATTTCTTTGTAATTGTTTCAATTTTTATGTGTAACAATATCAGTGTCAACCTATGTTGATTTCTATGGTTAGATTTCAGTCACTTCAAGAGGTAGTTAAAAATTCTTTTAAATACCTTAGGTAATAGTTGCTCTTACAACATCCACTTACAGGAAACGGGTACTCAAGTGTACAACAAAGTCCCACGCAGAATGTAGATATCTTTGTTAGTGTGTGTGTGTGTGTATATATATATATATATATAGTAAGATATAAAATATATATGGCTATTAAGCTACACAGAATATTCCGCGTTTCATCCACGCTAGGATTCATCAGGCTAATCGGATAAGCCTGATGAATCCTAACGTGGATGAAACGTGGAATATTCTGTGTAGCTTAATTGCCATATATATTTTATAACTTACCACCTAGCTCTACCTACGTATGAGCACTGTTGAAATAAATACTTTACGAGTTTACGCATAAATTTATACTTTTGTATATTAATTTATGTGATTAAATTAAGTAATCATATATATATATATATATATATATATATATATATATATATATATATAGAGAGAGAGAGAGAGAGAGAGATGGAGGAGTATAAGAAGGCTATAGCAATGCAGGGAATCGGCTGTTGTATTGGTGTGAAGTATGAGCAAAAATCGACAAACTTTTTTAAGGACATTCTTTAGTCCCTTTCATTTTGAAACAGAGATGATATTCTCGAAATATTAAGACCATCACCATTCCGGTTATATCAAAGTCATCAAGGTTATATCAAGTTCATGCTTACTGATTTGTATTTTGATTATCTTGGAAAATAAATGGATATACGAAGTTAAATAAAATAACAAAAAAGACCTTTCATTTGTCCATTTTTGTTCATACGTTACACTAATACAACAGCCAGTTCCCTGCATTGTTATAGCCTTCTTATACTCCTTCGTATCTATTTACTAGCAATGCTCCAAGCAAACTACCTTTCTCTATTATATATATATATATATATATATATATATATATATATATATAGGGTGTGGCAGAAATACGCCCCACATTTTAAACTTTCATCTATATGTTGCCAATAGACTTATGTAAGTGCAAATGAGGTTTTCATTTAGCTAAATTACATGCCATTTCTTTTTCGGGTATCCTCATCAAGCAATATAATTTGGACTGGTGAACATCGTGCTTTTACTGTAGAAATGTATTTGAAGAATGGTGTAGGATGGAATGATGCTGTTCCAGATAAAAAATCAATACACTTATGGATTGCAAATTTCAGAACTACAGGTTCAGCACTTAAAGGAAAGCAACCTGGAAAGCTTCAAAGTGGTCGAGCACTAGACGGTATTTGAGCTGTGAGACTTTCTGTGACTCAGTCTCCTACATGTTCAGCTCGCAAACATGCTTTGGCCTTGAGATTGTCTGATTGAACAGCCAGAAGAATTCTACACACCGATATGCAGTTCCATCCATATACAAATTAATGATTGTTCATCTGGCATCAATTGAAATGGATGCCTCTCGTCTAGGAGAAGCCCCATGTTTTGACAAGCTTCTGGGTTTGTCCTTTACTCCTGATCTGAAATGGAACAAGTACATCAAGTCTGTTGCCAAGGTCGCTGGAAAGATGGTGGGATCCTTCTACCGCTCCAGATGCAATTCTCTATCTATATAAAAGCCAAGTACGTCAAAGGATGGAATACTGCTGCCATATCTGGGCAGGAGCCGCTAAAAACAGCCTATCCTGCCTTGACAGAGTACAAAATAGACTTCATGGCTTAGTGGGGGGTGCCCTTTTCTCTACCTTGCAACCTCTCTGCCACAGAAGAGACGTTGTGAGCGTATCTTTGTTTTATTGTTATTTCCATGGCAGGTGCTCGTCTGAGCTCCAATCTCTGGTCCCCCCCCCTCGCCAATCTTTTACGAAAAACACTTGTCTAGCTGAATCCACTGTCAAAAATTTTCCCCACTCGTTATCTGCGCCTAAATCAAAACGTAGATTCCATGAACAAAGCTTCTTTCTTAGAACTGCACGCCTGTGGAACTCTGTTCCGTGTGCCTGCTTCCCACCTGACTACAACCTGGATGTCTTCAAATCCAATGTTAACAAATTCCTAATGAACCGCCCCCTTAAGTAAACACCTCATTAAATCTCCACACTAACATACTATACTTGCAATAACCCTTATCCCTGAGTGGCTTCCGGGCCTTGATAAGTGGTGACCACCGTGTAAAAAAAAAAAAAAAAAAAAAAAAAAAAAAAAAAACTGCATGAGAGCGACTGAGAAGATTGTATGTCAAAATATGAGATATTTCTGCTGCACACTGTATATATATATATATATATATATATATATATATATACACTAGCATTTCAGCCCGGCGTTGCCCGGGTGTTTGGAGGTGTATGCTGAGCAAAAAAAAAAAAAGAGTAAATTTTTTTTTAATTTGACCCCTATTATGACCCCTTAAAATTTATAGTTTCGGGCTCAAATCCCTTTATTAAGTTAGATCCAGGTTCAAGGAACCTATATCTAAAATTTCAAGTGTGTAGACCCAAAATTGTCGGAGGAGTTTGGTAGAGTTCTTAAAGGTCAAATCGTTTAAATTTGACCCCTTAACAGCCAAATTTCTGGCTGACACCCGTCACATCGATTTTCCCAAATCTCAGTACCCGGTATTTCAAATTTCGAGTCTATAGACTAAAAATTGACAGAGTTATTGCGTAGGGAAATGTACACAGACAGACAGACACGTTCACTTTTATATATATATATATATATATATATATATATATATATATGATTTCTAATTGTGCATATGCTTATTATAAAAACATAAAAAGTGGTTTATTTCTCAATACACATTAAAGATGGAAGAATTTTTATTAAAATAAAGCACTGAATCTCTTAAGTAGTCCCTTTTGTTAGTTCACTTAGTACTTCCCACGGCGTAGGATAAAAACGTGTTACTGGTAGCCGGACGCCATATTGAATATCCAAATATCCATACTGGTAAATCCGTTAAGATAAACCATATACTTATGTTTTGTTTCCATTCGATGTACATTTCTTCACTCTGCAAAATAGGTGGTTATTTCGTAAATGACGCCATCTTTCTTTCAATTGTGTTTCAACGTAAGTTGAACAGATATAATATCCGTCACACAAAAGAATATGCTCTGCTACCAATGTTAGTTCACTTAGTACTTGCCACAACGTAGGATAAACACGTGTTACTGTTGACCAGAGGCAATATTGAATATCCACTCAAGACAAGGGACATAACTAAATATATAGAAGAAGACCACCAAGTTCAATAGCTCCAACTTTAACAGTTGTGACGCATATTTTTTCAAATAAAAACAAGTTTTCCATTACGATTCTACTTCATAAGAATCTTTTATTCCAAATCGAAAGAAATGGTGTGAAAATAATTTGGCTATCATATGGTATGACAAAGGGAGCTAAGAAAGCGATCCTGAGTGGCCTACTGATAAAATCCGAAGTAAAAAAATCTGCAGCATTCTTGGTAGAAAAAAAAACAAACAAAAAAATATGCTAAGAAGGAAACGATACAATTCATAAATACAAAGGGTTCTACAAAATTTTAAGACGCGTTGGAAAAAAAAAAAAAGAACAATTGCCATTGAAAATGAATGAAATTTTGTTTATTACTAGATAGATCACCATTCAGCAAGATCATAGGTCATTCAAGGATAAGGCCAAAAAATCAAATTTGCAGAAAAAAACGGATATAGTCGACTTATGTTAGGCCAAGATCAATGTCTTTTTTTTCCCTTCAATTTTTACTTTCTGAGTAGCTATTTTACCAACTAAAAACCAAATCGAAAGTGTACTACAGGTCCAGATGCCCTATATATCAAATTTCAAATCTGTAGACCAAATATTCAGAGAGGAGTTAGTAAAAACTTTTCGCGCGCGCACACACAGAGACAAGGTCACTTTCATTATATATATATATATATATATATATATATATATAGTAGCGGGGGTACCCGGCGTTGCCCGGGTGTTTAGAGGGGTGGGTGGGGGGGAATCAAAACATAAGAATAAGCGAAGTAAAAACTTTAAAAAATTAAAAAAAAAAAAAAAAAACACACACAAAAAAAAAAAAAACTAACGTCAGGCAAACGGGGAGGGTAAAAAAATCGAAAAAAAAAAAAACTAATGTAGCGGGGGGGGGGTACCCGGCGTTGCCCGAGGGTTTGGAGGCGTGTGTGGTTGTTAATGAAAACTTAAGAATAAGCGAAGTAAAAAAAAGCAAACATAAAAACGAACGTTAAAACTTAGGCGGGGGGTACCCGGGGGAGGGGGGTTAATCAAAACATCGAAAAATGAAAAAAAAAAAAACTAATGTAAGACAAACGAACGATGTTAAATGTAAAAATCGAAAAAACAAAAAAGAAAACAGACAAACGAACGTTAAAGCCAAAAAAAAAAAGAAAAAAAAACACGTGAAAAAATGGCTTAAATAAGCCTGTTTCGATATCAAAATTTAAAAAATCGGTGGGTACCCGGGTGTTTTTGTGTGTGTGTGGTCGGTAGGGTGTGTTAATGAAAACCTAAGAATAAGCGAAGTAAAAAAAAAAACCCAGAAAAACGAACGTTACGTGAAAAATAACACTGGTTCAATATTTAAATTTAAAAAATCGAAAAAAAAAAAAAAAAAGAAAAAAGACATCTCACACCACAATTCGAACCCAAAACGTTTAGATAATGACCCAACGCTCTAACCAATTGAGCTAACACGACGTACATGAAATTTAGTCAGTTCTTCAACTATTTAAACTAAATCAGGTCATGACGTCATCTGGCGCATGCATAGAATCGATCTCGTCATGAGAGGACGGTTTTTGTTGCCCCCCCACACTCTGTAGAAAATTGTTGATTTCAGGGTGAAAAAATCAACGTTTTTGGCCAATTTTTCGATATATCTCTGGCAAAGGATGGAGCTTCAATATGATACCAAGTTTGTTAATTTTTGTTCTGTCTGTCGAAAGTTTTCAGCGGACACACAAACACAATGAATAAGGAATTAATTAACGTTCGTTTTTCAGAGGAATATGCAAATTAGTTTCCTATCAAGTAGTCACTCGCATATCCATGACTAAGTATATTAAGAAGTTCGTTTTAATAACTTTTGAATAGAAAAAGTAGGCTTTTAATATCAATGTCAGAGCGAAAAAACTTCAACTTCATAGGTTTATGAATATAGATTTAATGAGTGTTTTCAGAGGGCTTGAAGTGGATTAAGCAATTCGCGTGTGAAACGCCTTTCAGGATACGAAAGCCAAGTCGGAACCAATCTATTTCGTATCTACAAGTTCCACTATATTTATAATGCATGAATAGTCAAACCTAAATATTTAACTGAAAGAATATTTGCAAAAGAATGCAATTATTTTCTTTTGTTGATCTTTTCATATTGATTTAACTCTGAATACAAAAAAATCTATTCGCAGTACAAAAAAAAAAAAAAGAAACCACCAACAACATTTTATCAATATACACATATCTCCTTAATGTATTAAACAGCATATTTAGTATAAAATTCAGAAATTGAAGCTATAAGTAACTGGTTCGTTAAAATTCTGAGTAAATACTTATGCCATTATTCAAGTGGGATTTCTTTATGTAATCTTAACGCAGTAGACAAAGCTAAAGAATAAGAACTATTTTAACATAAAAAACCCCAATATATTTGCTTAGTTACAACTTGAAAAAAGTAAAATAGTTCAAATATTAGAATTTTATTGGATAAAATTTGACAAAGGCTGAAAGCAAATACGATTTCTCTTCTATTTTTGAAAAGAAAAATGTATTTTTCAACTTTTTTTTTAAAATCTTTAAATATCATAATAAAAATATTTTAATCTTTTTCTATAAAAAGAAACTATAAAAACATTGTAAAATATATGTTTGAAAATCTAGGAACAAAGCTCAGAAATTTCAATAGAGATCCAAACAATGCGAATGAATAAAAGTATAAAATAGGTTAATATAAACATCAAAGAGAAAATTCTGTTCACTAATTTCTTTTAATTAATGGTTAAATTTCTAAAGTGAGAAATTGGTCAATAAAATAGGTAAATAGAATGATTACTCAAAGAGTAATACGCACATACGAGTTGGAAGAATCACAAGATAAAAGTTGAATTTTTTATAATTAAAGCAAACAATTACTCAAAACAAAAACACTTCTTTTTTTTTCATAGACAAAATAAGTTTCGTTTGGTTTAATTTTACTGCATATCCACCCGTTTTTTTTTTTTTTTTTTTTTGCAAATTCATTTTTTTTTTTTGACATATTAACCATTTTTTGCATATCAACTCTTTTTTTCATAGCAACCTTTTTTCGATTATTGTCTTTGGCATAGTTTCAAAGTCAACACCAAGTACTTGGATGTGCTGAAGAGTGTGGTGATCCTCTGATGCAAGCAGGTGGCCACTGGCAGACCCTGGGTATGGCAGCAGGACTTGGCACCAGCCCACAAGTCTAAAGAAACCCATGTTTGGCTTCAGAAGGAGTGCTGCGACTTTTACCCTTCTCTCACTGGCACTCCTTCCTTCCCCAACCTGCACCCGCTGGACTACTTTGTTTGATCATATGTTGAGAACATCACCAACATGACCTCCCACAGCACCAAAGCTAGCCTGATTGCTGCCATTTGCTGAGCTCCAACAGCACTTGTGGAAAGGGCATGCTCCTAGTTCTAGTATCGAGGCGGTGATTGAGGCTGAAGGTTAAACAGATGTCAGCTCTATTACATAATCAAGCTACCTGAATTGATTTTTTCAATAAAAGTTTTGAACTAAAGCTATGGTGTTGTTTTTTTTTTAGGGTGACAAATCTATCGTTCCACTCTATAAAACGTGAATCTGTATAGCTTGTCTCACCATATATGTCTTAAATTGCTTCAGTTTGCGTTGATCCCTTATCTCTTTGTTATATTGCCTTCTATAAATTACACTTATATATACACTAGATAATGCTTCAAGAAAACTACATTAAGCTCTTACAGATTAATTTTTGTAAGCATATATTTTGTAAATAGTTAAAAAATGATAGATTCTATTGAACCCCCAGATGGTGATAGTTACTACCACTGTCAGTCAGGGTAAACTTTGCAACTAAGAAATGACTCAATAGTCTCAAGTTCTCAAATTTGAACCTCACCACTAGATGTTATTTAGGGTCATATTTAAGACCGGAAAAAGTAAAATCAATAGAAACTGCCAAACCATTTTGAATATAACGTGATCCCGCCACCCCTGCAACACAATATCACTTATGGAAGGAATCAACTTGAGTTTATACCTAACTTGTCCATAAAGTTATAGTCCTGAATATCCAACAGTATTTATTTTATTGCCGTTCAATGACATGTGGGTACACTTTGGTGATCGTCTCATCAGTAAGTGTGATTCCAAATGGGATTGACTCTTACCAGACCATAATCCTCAGGTTATTCCTAAACTGAAGAGGGTCATCAAAACAAAATATACCGATGTGCTTGAAATGCAGGGGTGCACATTTGGAGAAAACAACTGAATGGCGATAAAACAAGGACTGTTGGATATTTATAACTGAAACATAATGAACAAGTCAAGCATAAATTGAAGTTTATTTATAGCAGATAACTGCTAAACTTTGGAATTCCTTCCGGGTCCCTGCTTCCCCAACTGTACTGACATGCACAAGTTCAAGTGTAACGTAAACTGACATCTTGCTGCCCAACTCCCTACATAGTATACCTGTAGCTTAGGTCTCTGATTGTAGCCTTCTACATCAAAGTGACAATGTGCTTTGTTTGGAGTGAAAATGTAATAATAAAATAAAAAATAAAAAATGTAGGATACCGGGATGGTGGTGTGACGTATGAACAAAAACAGACAAACGAAGGCAGCATTGATATTGAAATAGATATCCGAAAACTTCTTATTTATACGCTGTTTACAGTTGTCTGTTTTTGTTCAGACGTTCATACGTCACGTCCCTTCACGATCTCGATATCCTACATTGCTATCAGCCTTCTTAAACACTCACAGATTTGTTTACCAGCAATACTTCAAACTACCTCTCCTTATATATATATATATATATATATATATATATATATATATATATATATATATATATATATATGTATATATATATATAAATAGATAGATAGATAGATAGATAGATGTTGTTTTGCTTTTGGTTTTAGCGATATGTTTTGAATGAATTCAATTATTTACGAAAGTGCATTTTTACTTACATGCGAGTTGGGAATAATTTTCCCTTTTAACCAATTTGGTACCTCCACATGGGGAGCGGTATATATATTATTTTTAAAATGTAACTATCCACTGACACGTGTTTCGTCGTCTACGGCTTATCAGAGTGGCTGTATTTATTTGTTATATGCTATGTAATTGCATTGTGCTTCATAAATTAAAAGATTGGTATAAATAAAAGGTGAAATATAATTGAAAAAAAAAATTTCCACAGTATCGTTTATCAGTAATGCTTTAAACAAACTATGTCTCTTTTATCTATTTATCTACTATTATATAAAAGGCACTTTGTGTGTGTATGAGTTCGTTTCCTATGGACTTGAAAACGGCTGGGCCGATTTTTATGAAATTTCACACAAAGATAATTTATCTGCTTAGCAGTGTCCTTATATAAGTTTTGTATCAAAATGTTTTCAATAAGTATCGTTAATCGAAATAATCTGATGAATGGGTGGACGATTTTGACCAAAGTTAACACCTTATACAACCTAACATCACAAGTGCCCTTGAATGTTTCTGTTTAGAACACAACTGAATCATGATACTTGACTTTTGCATTTTAAACTTTAATTCAAGCTATTATATATATATACTACTATACAGTACTAAATGGGGGACAATTTGTGACTTCCAGGTGTTGTTTGTGTTCTCCGCTAATCTCAGCATTGTTTCCAGTCGTCCTGGACTTCTCTTTGTCACTGGACTCAAACAGTGCCGATTCAGAAGAGGTGTGATTGGAGATTGCACAACCCTAGCCTCACAATTACATGTGCAGCTGCCCCTACGGGAGTATCCTTTGTCTTTCGAGACTGAATGGAGGCATCGATATATATATATATATATATATATATAAAGAAATGATTTTATAAAATCAACAGTAGGTTCTCTACAATGCAATATAGATTACAATCTATTGTGGACTAAGTTACTGTGGATAGGCATGGGAAGCATCCTCCTGATACACCACACCGGGTCCCCAACTAAAGCAGGTAATCGATTTGATTAAAAAGTTGGTGATTTCACTGATTTCGATGACAATAAAAAATATGGGACTGTGAAACATTCGTTGATCATTATTCAATTCCAAGCAACGTTGGGTCTCCCTGCTAGTATGTATATATATGTATATATATATATATATATATATATATATATATATATATTAACCTCAGTTTTCTTTATAATACCTATCAAGTAGCTTGTCAGACAGTAAACTATTTAAGATATACAAGTCTTTCTTCTTCTTTTTTTTTTTAAACTTATCCGAAAATTGGATTATTAAATAAAGATTCACACGGCATTCTTCAGCTTCTGTAGGTTTTCATCTGCAAAGTAGGATAGTCAATTCCAATTGAAATTCATAACAATACGGCAGGAACAAGCAAGGCTTCATTTCCTCAAGATAAGAAAAAGACAATTTTCTTTCTGCTTCACTTCACGCTTACGATGACGTTCTTTCGTTCCTTACAAACCAAAAACTTTGAACAATGAAACAGAAGCAGCAAACAACATCTATTATAGAATTTACACCAACAATACAAAGATAACCTTCTCTGTAAATTATTCTATTCTCGACAGGAATCTTATTCACAAAAAGATAAAAACCCCAATTATTTGAATCCCCACACATTTGCTTGATCGATGCATAATCTGAAATAATTATCTACTGCAGACATACTTTGAAATGCAATTTCAACTTTCTTTTGAACATTTCCTTTTTTTTTTACAGTTCTGAATTATTGGGCTGGGCAATGATTGTTTGTATTAATTGGATTCATTTGGCTACTGTTCTCATCTTGAGTGTTATTTGCACAACGTGTCGCTTGATGTAACCTCCGACCTTCTTCAGGTGTAAGAAAAAAGTTAGAGATTCCATGATCTTTTTTATTTAAACTTTTGTGGAAAGGTAAGTATTAGAATTTCTTACACATACAGGGTTCCAGAGTCCCCATTTCACTACTGCCCATGTAACTCTATATCAAGTAAGGTATGTGTATATATTTCTATGCAGATGATTTCACTTTATTTAAAAAGGTTTTTAGGCGTCATAATATGGACATCAATCTCCCATTTGAAAATTCAAATATTTCAGATTTGCATTAAATTTGATCCATAATCATTAGATACCAAGTAAGCAAGATTCCCCGAATTTGAATTTCTTCTAAAGACTTAAGAGCTTAAGCTTTAAATTTTAGTAATTTTCTACAGTAAAAATAATGTAATAGATTTTGATTAAAATTGGAATAGGCATGAGATATAAGATTTAGTAGCATTATATCTTGATTTTAATATTTTTAAGGTGACATAAAAGTCTTCAACTATTGATTCAGGATTGAGTAGCCATATCATGTGACCTGGCTCAGGATCAGTAAAAGAAGCCTACGAAGGAGGAATCCAGTTCAACACGACCAGTGTGATAGCTGTTAAAAGTTTAAAAAAAAAAAAAAAAAACCCTCCAAAAACTGTATAATCCTGTTGACATTCTTTCATAAATGAGCATGCCTCAGAAGTTAGAAAAAAGCAGGAGAAAAAAATAGAAGATTTAATGAATTACTTGAAAAATTCGTATATATAAAAAAATAGATTTGGAAAAAAAAAAAAAGAAAGATTTTGTATATATATTAAAAAACAAAAAAATCACAGACTAAAGATAATGTATGATCTTATAGAACTGAAAATATCAGCTTTTTGTGCTTTTCTAAAATCATGTCATGCTTGCAAACTGTTTTTATTTGGTTTAAGAACAAAATAACACAATGCTTTCCTATGGCATATAAACTTTAATTCTACCTCTAAATGACTTTTTCAAATGATAGTTTAAAGGCTTCAATTCAAATCACTTTTTAATCTTGCATGGCCATTGTGAAAACCATTTTCTATACATGATAATAGAAACAAAATTGCCTACAGCCATCTTGTCATCCAGAGGGAGAATTAATCTGCTTGGATGGCAAGCATATCGGTGGACAGTTTTGGCAACAACCATCAAGGACTTAGCTAGACTCAGATTCACAGTTGTTCAACCTTGTATGATTAGCCATCTCATACAACTTTTCTCAAAACCACCATGTATGGGCTGTTTTTGTTCAAGATGTGGTGCAGGCTAAGGAAGAAACCAGCTTCACCTGACCAAGAAAATACTGCTGCAGCAATGACAAATGATGTTTACGTCATAGAATTCAGCATACAAAAATGATTTTAAGCCTTTACATTGTCAGATATAAAGTAATTTCTGTCTAGAATTTAAGTTTATGCGTCAAAGTCAAGTATTATGGTTTGCTTGTGCTTTCAAATTAGAAAATAAACAGACATTTTTTTAAAACTATTATTCTACGCTATTATTCCATGAATGAGCCAACATTCATTAAAAGATGCTTTCTGATGCTACCAGATCAGGCTGTCTGAAGATACTAGCTTCTTGATATAAAATGCACAAAACATTGATGTTATTGTTCTTTTCCCTTATCCTTTGCACAACTCAACCATGTTCTGCAAAGCCAAAAATAAAATCAATAATTTTCCTCTACAAAATAACCAAACAAAACACCATGAATAAATATATAAAGGTAATTTACAGAAAGTAATACAACAGAAAGTGGTAACAGATATACACAAACTGAAGCAAATTAAGATGCAATAAGCTATGCAGATCAACCATTTATTAATACAATACTGCATTACATTCTTATTTGCGTTAGCATGGTCAGACGGAAGATTCATAGATCCATTATTTAAAGTTTGGAAATATAGAGAACTTGAAGCATAGAAACTTTCCAATATTATTGGATTCAGCATTAAATAACTCCAAAAGGGTTGATATGCCATAAAATAACCAAACCAAACACTATGAATAAATATTTCAAGATATGTAGCAGCCGATGTTTACACCTCAGCATCAAAATTCAAAGTGCGTAAACTCATTTATACACAGCATTTACGCATACACTATACTGAATAAAAATGAATAAGTATATTTTGCACCAATCAGAAAACTTTCTGAATTTATTCAAAATGGTCTTTCTAGGTGCTACTTTGATTCCTTAAAAAGCCAGATTTTCTTCATGAAACCAGTTAACTGAAATCCATGGACTAGCATCATCGGCGCCCCTCCAGTGGGCTTCGTGCCTGCTGGCATGTCAACACGTATACTCACACTTGCAAAGCACGACACACACACACACACACACACACACACACACACACACAATTTGAATCCCTCCGTCTGCTCAATCAAAATTAAAATTATTCAAGGAAATATTCCAAACTTCCTCACTGAAATCTCTTTCTAATACGAAATCAAATGAACACTGACTCTTATAAACAACTTTCAATGAATTATAATTTATTTTATTGAGCAGAGAAGTTTTGATTATGATTTCCTGGCCCCTGTAACGCATGACTCTTAATTAATCGATATCTCAACTAATGTATTTTCCTCGTTTTTACAAGAACTCTAAAAATATTCACGAACATTCTACGTTTTTCCTATTGCTGTAAACTTCCTTTTTAAACATATAAAATATATGTGAATATATGCCTTTTTTTAACAAAGGAATCACCACTTATCAAGGCACAGAGGCCACTCGAGGATAAGAGTTAAAGAGTGTACAGTGGTCAAAAGGACAATATCATAGTAATCGTTAGAAGTGTAAATTTGGTAAATTGGATGACTCAAGGGGAATGGCTCATCAAGAACTTGCTTACATTAGATTTGAAGATGGCCATATTGTAGTCAGCTGGAAAGCAGGTAAATGGAAGAGAGTTCCACAAGTGTGCAGTTCTTAGAAAGAAGCTTTGTTCATGGAATCTACGTTTATGTTTAGGCATAGATAGAGTGGGGGAAATTATTGATAGTATCTGAACTCATTATTTTGTGTTATTTACCGTATAATATGTCTCCCGTTTTTCTCACATTTGATTATAAACCTTTTTCAATGAAAATATTTCTCCGAATCCGGCTCATCCAAAAAATATTTCTCCCATTACAAAACACTTAAAGTAATACCTCTAAAGATATTTAAAAAAAACAAAAAAACTTTAAGCATAAAGCCTTTTTCCAAAACTACTGGATTCAGCATTAAATAACACAAAGAAGGCTGATATGTCGTATAATCAAACAATCAAACCAACCTAAAAGATGCTTACTTGTGATGAGGTAGCATTTAAACCATAATAGCCTTTTTTCATCACAATATTAGAAATATATACATAAAAACAAGATGGAAACAGATTATGTAGAATATTTTCTCATCTAAAATGAATCTCATTACAAATAATAAAGGCATGCAGTGATGAGATTGAATAGTCTGTTAATAATTGGATGACGAAAAGTTCATGCAACACCCACAGGACATAAATAGGAAAACAAAAGGATGCCATCAATTTGTTTCAAAATAAAAATAAATAAAAGCAACATCGAAACAAAATTTTAACGGGAGTGGGGGAAATGGGAAATAACTGCAAGAGAAAGATTCAAGTTTTCTAAAAGGCAAGATTGTAATGTTTGCGAATTGCTGACACAAGAACACTTGGGGATTAACTAAAAACACTCGCTTTTCGCACTTCTTTCCTTTAGGATAAACCACTTGCATATGTTATAGTGTGTCTTGGTCATATCTATTGTAACTTTGCGCGAGTTTTTGTCAGAACGCACAACTAGAAACGCTTGTGTATATTGACATCATCATGTTGTCAGTTAAAAAAAAAAAAAAGAAAAAGATTTTACTAGTAAAAGTTGACATTGATGAAATTTCTATTCTATTATTATCTAATGCATAAAGTTATCTTGCCGGATTTTTCATGTTCGAGCTAAAGGACAATAAACCTAATAAATCGATATTTGATTCAGACTAGCGGTTTCCTCCATTTTATTCTTGCACAAAATAAATAAAATGGAATCAATAATAATCTGCTTAACTTTCTTTCTAAAAATAATTATTGTGTCAAAAAAGATTACAATGAAATCAATTTTAAATAATAATCTAAAATAACTCAAAATGTAAGGGAGACAATTCCTATTTTAACTTAAAGTCAAGAATGCGAGTCATCTCCCTTAAACTTTGATTTTTTTTTTCATCTCTCCGCGACTTACATGCTATTATTTTTAAACTAAAATGACTTTAATGAATCCTGAGATACGTCGGATAGGTACAAGTAGTATAATTTAAACGGCAGTTCTCTGTGTGTATCCGGCTAAAACAACAACACAACAAAAAAAATATCAAAGATATATCCACATATATTCTGCTTCAGTATAACTCAGAACAGGTTTCGGTAAAAATGTCACACTAAATGAAAAAAAAAAAAAAATTAAGTAATAATGACAGTAAAACAGGAACAACATTTTTCGAAATTTTATAAGTTATTTTCTAGACAGAAACAAAAATATTTATTGATGTTATCTTCCTGAATGTGCATATTTCTGATACTATTTTGAATATAATGCAGGTGCTAAAAATACGTTTTCTTTTATTCAGTTTTAATATTTAGGCTGTTGCGAGTATCCTTGAATACAAGGTAGGAAACCTCATGCACCATTTCGTATCAACTATCCGCGCAATCTGATCTATGGAAAAGGTGAAAGTTACACTTCTGGTGATAACTTCGTCTCTGTTAATAACAGAGATTCACTACTTGACCCATATTATAGTCAATGAAGTCCCGCATCTTATATGACCTTAATCTTTAACAGTGAAAAACTCGGTAATGGTGGAAATTTTGCTAAATTTAAACCTTCGTTTTTTTTTTTTTTTTACAAATTTGATGCGTGGATGATTCTCTTTGATAACAGTAACCATCATGCAGCATCATCAAATAAATAGTTTTTGAATTATTGGAGTTTTCCATGGTATTATTTCAAGAATATTTCATACAATATGGGGAAGTAGGGCCCGTATAAGACTTTGGCCCATCTTTACGTGGTCAGTTGGAGATATGCAATCTCACGACTGACTTATGTCTTTAATTATAATCTGGAAATCTTGTGTTTAATAATAACCAATCAAAAGCATTATCTAGTTAATACTAGTAGGTGCTCGGCTTCCAGGAGACTCTTTATAATTGGTTTAAGTTTGATATCGGTAATTAATCGATATTGAGTATTTTGATATAACTGACCAATCAGTATTAAGTATTTTAATCAATATTGAATATTTTAAAAATATCTTTTCTCTGTTGCTATTTTTGTTGTTGTGAGCCTGTCTTTGTTTTATTATTTCCACGACAAGTGCTCGTTTGAGCTCCAATCTCTGACCCCCCCTTGCCAATCTTTCACGAAAGGTACTCGTCTACCTAAAACCACTGTCAATAATTTTCCCCACTCTTTAACTGTGCCTAAATCAAAACGTATGAGGGGCGTGCAATAAGTAATACTCCAGACCCACTTCTAGTTGTCTGACCTAGCTGAAATTTTGCATGTGCAATGATTTATATCTCTACGGGTTATGTGGCAAATTACAGCTCTGAACTAATTGTGGTTTCTGTTTTACAGGTATTTGAACTGAGTCAGGTGTGAAATGGAGCCTGTTGAATGTCAAGCAGTGATCCGGTTTTTGTATTTGAAAGGAGGCACACCATAGGAGACTTTTGATGAAATGAAATAAACTTATGGTGATAATGCCCCATCATATGATCTTGTAAAACGCTGGCATCGTGAATTCAAACATGGCCAGAAGTCCGTGGAAACAGCTCCCAGACCTGGTCGCCCTCCCTGAGATATCTACTGGAATGATAGAACGATCCCACCATTTTCCCTGCAGCCCTGGCAACGGATTTGTTTCATCTCAGATCAGGAGTAAAGGTCAAACCCAGAAGTTTGTCAAAACATGAAGCCTCCTCAAGATTAAGGATTAAGTTGATTCATGCCAAACGAGGATCAGAGCATTGATGATGGAAAGATAGAAGTTTGGAAGTTTGGTCTTAAATGCATTAAAATTAACCAACCACCTCTTTCCCCATTGCAGCACGTGCTCAAGATCAAAGGAGAGAGAATCAGAGAGAACTTGATCGTTTATGGCCTTTGAAGTGTTGCCATTTTGTTTCAAATACATATTGTATGTCAGTGGTGAGATTCAAATTTTTTAAGAACAGGTTTTAAGAAAATGCTAATAAGAATAAAGAATCTACTATAATGTAGTTATGAATAGGGGTTTACGTAATTTTAAAAACCGGTTTGCCGAACTCATAATATTTTAAGCACTGGTTCGCACAAACAGGTTGCGAACTGGCTGAATCCCATCACTGTTGTATGTAATTCTTCCACAGTTATATAATCTATCCAATCTAACAAAAATATCCGACCAGAGAAAGCATATACTTTTGAACTTCAAATAAAAATACTTTGTTAAAAAATAAGAAAATTTTTTTTAAAAATGTGAAATAAGAATAAAAGTAATGTCTCCCAGGCAACGCGAGGTACAAATAGCTAGCAAGCAATAAACTGACCTATGAACACTGAAAAAATATGAAATAACTAAGTAAATATCTGAAACATGTAAAACAAATACACTATTTTTTTTTTTTTTTCATCAGAAAATAAAATATTTGCGGTGAAAAGTGATTGCCGTTTTGTTTATCACTGAGTACTTAACCTGGAAAACCTGACACATTGAGGTGAAGCAAATTATTGAGCTTCTAAATAGACATTTATTGGTAGGCAACAAAATTGATATTTTCGTGCTAAGGGTCAGCACTCAACCTACAAATAAAAGAATGTCCAGATTAAATGCAGCTCTTCAATTAAAAGATAATATTTGTTCAATGATAATCAATAAATGTGCTTAACCTCTATAACTGACACAAGTTATAGTTCTTTAAATGGAGACTTATCAGGATAATAGAAAGCTGAACATATAACGTAGAGTTTAGATACAAAAAGAAGTATCAGGCTTTGAATCACCTAGGTATAAAGAGCATCTATATTCCTTATGATGTAATTCCCTTATTGAATGTATGATTAAATTTATATGCATTAGTATATATTTTTGCATTGTCGATTTTACCTTTTTTGTTATATATATATTTTGTATTCTGTGTACAGAAAGTTGTTAGATGAGATAAGTCATTGATACCGTCGATTTCAAGCCTGATAATTAGGACCGTTTTAGATATCCATATAAAGCTCTCTTCAGCCAATACTCATCTCCTGAAAGTCAGAAGCCTTTAGAATAATTAAAAGTTGGAATAATTAAAATCAAGATTATTATTTATTGTGGCCCAGAAGGATCACTAAGGAAAAAAACAAACATGGAACATAGGTCAGAAAGGTAAAATATATTTAAACAAAAAACAGAATATACAAAGAGCAACAGCTTTAGCACATACCACACCGAAAGTCGTACCTCTTGGTTTATTTTTACAGTTCGAAAGAGTTCATCTCTGGTGCATAACAATATTAATCATGCTGTATGCAGTCAACTAACTTCTTATGCACTCTGATCACCCTTCTATGGATGCCAGGTCTATATATAATATAATCACCTTGTAGACATCATAATAGTTTCCTATGCAAAATCGTATATGCAAGAGAAAAGAGAAACATTAGAATGAAAATTTGGCATACGCTTTCATTCCGAAGAACTGTCTGATACGAATGTTGGCAAACTGAAAGAATTGGTTCAACATAATTTGAGACATTCATCTGTTGTTTAGGTCTTTTGTCTTTTACCATTGTTAGAGTTCTCCAGTGGAGTGGATGATCAGGTTTATCAGTACTGAGAAATTGGAGTGCATTGGTGCACAGCAAACAATATCGCACATAAAATAGACTCATTTAAGGAGGCATTTATTTTTTAAGAGAAGACAACTCCATGCGCTTTTAGTTTCCATTCTATTCAGTATAAATAGACAATAGAATTGAATGATTGCTTGAAAGCATTTTATGTTATGTCTATACTAGCTGTCCAGACCCGGTGGTACCTGAGATCCATTATATTAAAATTCATTTTGTATATTTTTATGTTCTATAACCATGCTTTTTATGAGTGTACTTAAAAGTGTACCTGGTTTAGATTTAATAGCAAAGAAGCAAGATTTAAGTGAGAGAAAAAAAAAAAAAAAAGACTAAAGAAAGATTACTCTTAATAAAATGATAAGATTTATTTCCCTCAGCTAATTATTCTTATAAAGTAACAAGTTAAGAATGTCTATACATTAGAAAACTGTAGGATTAAGTTGAATATTTTAAAAAGTGTAATGAAGTACGTATGCTAGTCTATCGCAAATAATATGGTATAACAATAACCAGAGAAAGTTTGCTTGTCAAAATCAAAGTTTGATTTTTCAGTTTAAAAGTTAGTTAGATTCACTTTTTAAAATTCTCTATAATACAAATCTTACCTGTATGTATGTATGTCTCGCAAAAACTTTCGACAGAGGGGATGGATTTTCACAAGATCAGTATCATTTTGAAGCTCACCTCTTTGGACAACAAATATCGAAAAATTGGCCAAAAAGATTAATACTTTCACCCTCAACTGGGCACTTTTCTACAGGGAGGGGTCGCCTTTTTCACCGATATTTTCAGAAGTCATCTCTTCTTTTCAATTGTCTAGCCTTAATTTAAACCTACGTCACTTCCAGTTTGGCGATGGGCACAACTTTTCACTTTCTTTTCATCCTTCACGATACGGGTTCGAGCCTGCATATTACCACTTTTTTTTTTTTTTTTTTTTTTTTTGCGCTCGCAATTTTCCTTTTGTTTTCTTTTTGTTTTTGCTCAACCAACACCCTTACACACACCTCCACTTTCTTTTTAGCCTTCACGTCACGGGTTCGAGCCTGCCTTCCTACTACAACTTTTTTTTTTTTTGCTCAACACACACCTACAAAGACCCGGGCAACGCTGGACACCCATGCTAGTTTTATATGAAGATAATTTTATTTTGATTAAACCATAATCAAATAGAAAGAATGCAAAATCAGAAGTTAATAGGTACTGATGATAACTAATGTCATCTTAAAAATATAGGCATGCTTGAAAGTTGCTTAGAAGCTCCACAAGCATAAAAGCCCTGTGCTAATCTGCATATGTTGCGACTTTCTGCCAATATACAATGATTGTACATAATTGTTATTGGAAAATATATATTTAGTATGTGTTTTACTAACGATAATGAGCAACTGTTCAAACATCTCCATTAATTAAGCTGATGAGCAGCTGAAAACTCGAGCGGCAACAATCAGAGGTGACCTAGCAGTACAATAAGGCTGACTATGCAATCGGAATTGGCTAATCATATCATGTAACCTGACTCAGAGTCGGAGGTAATGGTCAGAGATGCGGTATCTGCTCAGAAGAAAACTAGCACAACTCGACCAAGGAAGTAGGCATTACAAGTAAGTAAAATTTACTTAACCATTGCTGTATGTAATGACAACAGAGAACAGAAAACTTCAGCAAGTTTTATTCTGCTGAAAATAACTGATACATGTCTAGTGAGATTTTATAATTTTGTTCTTAAGTAAAAAGTTCGCCAAAAGGGAGGTAATCATAAAATAAAGAAGGTTAGTCATGATTACTTATTAGTAGGGCTATAGCTATGAGTATATATCCGACACAGTTAGACACAATCAGTGAGAACCACATGACTCTACATAAAATCATATAAGATATCAATGGACATATACCTGAGAATCAGAACAAGGAAAAGAATATGGTGTTTTCATAGACCTAGTTATTAGCATGCATTTTAATTTTTAAACACTGGTTTTGTTGAAAGTAACAATATAAATGTTTAAATTAATCATCTATATTTGGGGGAAAAAAGGATGTATATAAATATCTTGTGGCCATAATGAGGTCACAATAGCAGTCCAAACTTCAGAAGAAACTCCTCCACAATCAATACCAAACAATAAACATTGACAAATTACCAACACCACACTTTTTATCTCAGCTATTCAAAATTACCAACACCACACTTTTTATCTCAGCTATTCAAAATTACCAACACCACACTTTTTATCTCAGCTATTCAAAATTCGATCCACTACTTGCTTTTAATCTGTCATTTTTTTTCAAAAGTCATTTGATGTCTACACATGCAAACGGTTCACACAT
Organism: Euprymna scolopes; assembly: GCF_053919585.1. NCBI lineage: Eukaryota > Metazoa > Mollusca > Cephalopoda > Sepiida > Sepiolidae > Euprymna > Euprymna scolopes. The sequence continues at coordinate 38,530,769 of NC_136490.1, read as the reverse complement.
GCAAATTAGTTTCATGCATAAAAATCTGTAATTATGAACACAAGTTCTTTTCTCGTTGGAAAACAGTTGGCTGACATGTGAAACATCTCATGTGCTTCAAAGCTGGTGAGTTTCCTTTTTATCTCTATTTTTACACATTTTTATTCTTGTGAGATCTTGTGATTGCAAAAATTAGGAGTTGATGGAAGAAGTTCAGGGAAGTTCTGCCATTACTAACTAGGAGAGCGTTACCACTGTTAACCAAGGGAAGAGTCGATCAGGCATACGTACATAATATGATTATGTATGGAAGTGAAATCTGACAAGTGAGTGTTGAGGACATGTGTTGCATGTGTAATGTGAGGGTTAAAGACAGACTTAGTTATGGTGACCTAAAAAAAAAAAAATGCAATCTGAACAATAAAGCGAGATAAGTACACTTAGAAGTATAGCAAGATTAAAAGAATGGACGAGAATTCTTAGGTTAGTAGATGTAGAACAGTTGAGGTAGCAAGTTCAGTTCACAGGAGACGGTCAAGGAAAACATGGGAGGAAGTAAAATAACAAAAATAGAATTGAGAGAAAGAAGGATCAATAAAGATCTGGCCAGAGATAGGTTAGTTTGAAAGTCAATTTTCAAAAGACATCCATCATATGCCAGCATGAAAGAAAAAAAAAAGAAAAAAAAAAGACATTAAACTCAATATAATAATGATGATGATGATGATGATGATGATGATGATGATTGATTGCATAAGGTAGTAGTCTGGGTTTATTACTTTGTCTGGGGGAAGGGGGATAATGCTGTTAAAATGGCATTCATTGTAACTGACATGAGGAAATGAAAATAAACCGTTTACTATCTTATTTGCATAAAGATGACCATCAAATGTTGCAGAATAAATAAAATAATGTAGAAGAGAAAGAGGCCAACAAGATTCATTGGATTGAAATTTGCATAACAATAGTGGTTCTTGCTTACTGGTGAATCTTAATCAAAGGTCATCGCTATAAAACATTGGTGTTTGTGTCTGTAAGAGCAGATGGTCAAAGACAATTATACGTGGTGACACAGTGACAGGGATTCAGAAGAGCTCACCTGCAGTGCTTATTTGTTTTATCAATAAAAAAAAACAAAAAACAAAAAACAACAGCAACAAAATAAACACTAAACAGTTTTAGAATTTCTTAATGCACCCCCCGCCACCCCCGAAAAGAGCAACAAGTATGAAAACCTGAAAAGTATGAAAACAACTTTTGTTATAAAAAAAACAAAAAAAAAAACAAACTATCAAAATCTTATTTTATCAATGCAATCTTTAAAAAAAAATAATTGTACGCTTCCATACACTAAAAACAAAAGTAAATTCGTTTGTATGAATCAGCAGGGTAAACCTTTTTTGACAGACTTGATTCTGTTATTGGCATGGTTCTTTCAAGAATCAGGTATTTACATGAGGGGTATGTGGAAATACCTATTTACTTGGTTCCACACGAGGGCTGAGTTAAACACAAGATCGGTTTTTAATGTGAAGAAACTCCAGCTCCCCAAAAAGGGGCACTCTGAATAGGAACAAAATAAAAATAGTCTCAGTCATGAACGTTGCCAATATCTAAAAGTGAAAGTAGTTCTGGGAATTGTCTGGATTCGAACTTGCCATACACAGGTTTGCAGTATTTGTCATTCGCTATCCACTTCAGCACCGTCACCTTTTATACACTTATAAATCAAAGAGAACAAAGTGCAATGTATTATAAACTAATTTTAAATTTCAATCATCAAAATGAAAATATTTAGTTTATACTGACACGTGAAGATTTGGAGGCAATAATCTCTTCAGAGCCAAATAAAATTTAAATCCTTTGCCTCTAAACACTCATCATGTCAAAATCTTAGCAATCTTTATGCAAACCCAAAAAAAAATATATATATATATATATATATTGGCTTTACATCAGAATGAATATATGCCAATTTTATAACTTAATAATCTATATAATAAAAGCAAATGTATGTGTGTTCAACTTGCTTCAATAATCACAAATGCAAATGTAATTTTATGAGTAAAAATGGGAGAGGTTTGACCGTAATAATAATTGATAACGATGAAAACGAAATGGCAGAATAATCATGTATGCAAAATTAATTTATGAGCAAAGATAAGGAGGCTTAATCTTAACTGATAATTTATGTAATAAAAGTTAATGTACTTGTGTATTGCTCACTTCATAGTATTGAGAGAGAGAAGCAGAGAGGGGTTAAGTTTGAGGTAGCAGTAGCACTAATTTTATCTCTTCTTATTGATTAGTTTCGTTTCAAAAATTTCAAGATGCCTTCATTTTCATGTTGACATATTAACATTAGTTCATCTCTTTTGTTGAGCAGTTTGTATGAACACACTAGTCATAAGCTAAAAATCATTGCTAATGATTGTCTAATAATCAGTATGAAATATAGAAAATGTAATTCACTATTTTAAAAAAATATACATATTTTTCTCTTTTTACTAATATTTTAAAGTTTTTTGTGAAGTAATTAATCTGATTGATTATAATTCTAAAAGCAGCTAAAGTTTGTAAGACTTTAGATAATTGGAAAATACTCTTGTGCCAACTAAAACCAATATCTTATTTTGTCTAAGTCAATACTTTCCATGAAGAAAGATAGAATAAACAATAAAAAAAGATTGTATGTCATTGAAAAATACTATTCACGCAATTTGTATGTGACTGCAAACTATGATATGCAACGTGCCCCTACTTATTTGTAATACAGTGTGACTGCAAAATGTGACGTCATGATACACTGTTTAGTCTTGATCTTGATTTGGTGTTTGCAACACTATCGTTATCGCTGTAAAAAATAATGCCAAACATAGGCTCTGGATGATGAATGATACCTTTAATATGCGACCTGAAGGGCAAATGTCACATAGCCCACTACACAATTGAGGTCATTAATTTTCTAATGAGTCTTCGTTTGTTAAATTCTGATCATTAGTCGCTGAGATTTCGAACTGATAAAATTGCCAAAAAAGGTGGTATACAGATATATGGATATATCTATACTGGTAGCCAAATTCAATATTGAAATGCTCATATATTTACTTCTATGGGACGAAACTACATGAAAGTTTGCAGGCTTTTTAAAGAGTATTCTCTTTAATTCTATGGTTAAAATTTTATGACAATTGGCAAAAAAGAACCTATATTTTCAAACAAATAAAATATGTCCAAATTTGCCTACATTTGCATATATAGTGTCATGACGAGCCAGCTTTAGTTTTGCTGCTTGGGGTGAATTTTGCTTTGGGTTTGTTTTTTGCTTGGTTGTCTCCCCTGTCGCCTTGGCAGGGCAATATATTGATGATAGGACGATTCCAATATTTTTCCATGATTCTAATATAATTAATAATTCTGATTACAATACAATTACCGATTCCGATTCTTTTTAAATCTTTAAATATTTGCCTATATAGTTGTGTTTTTTTTTGTGGGGGGGGGGAATTACTATAAATACCTGTATAATATGTACATATAAAAAATGCACTTGTGGGTGGGAAGGATCTATAGAATTTAGTTTTCCTAATAGTTCACAATGTATATTTATTATTTTATCATTAGTACCAGTACTGGAAAATTAAGTTTTAAACAAAGACAAAAATTACACCGTTAAAAGAAATGTTTTCTGCCTCGGAAAACTGATACAAAATTTTCTGATTCCGATATTCCCCGAAAATTCTGATTCCCAATTAATCGTCCCAACACCAATGAGATTATATATATATATATATATATATATATATATATATATATATATATATATATATATATTAAGTAATGTGATTGATAATTTAAAATTTAAAAATCAAATTATAATTAAATTAAAAATCTGTTTCATAAGAAGGAACAACAAAATCAATTATCTGTACGATCGTTTCGGAAAACAATACTTTTTATTGTGGTAGACATCAAGTTACGGACAATAATTATTACATATAGTTTTTTAATAAGCAAGGTCTCCTCGTCAGACAATTTTTGAAGGGTTTTTATTAAATTTAAAAGACACCATAAATAAACCTAGTATTAAAAGTAAGGAAGATGTATCTGAAAAAAATTGAAATAAAAGGTCTGGATTTAAAATTGATAAGAAAATTAATATGGGTTAGAAATAGAAAAGAAATAGAGTAAAATATAGATTTGAATTTAAATTATAAGTTTGCTTTAAGTACAACATTACAAATATATACATGCATATATCTGAAAAAATAGACACATACATACATATACATAGATATACAGGTATATATATAAAAAATAAAGGTACAGAAATTTACCTTTTAATTTTTCGCCTTTTGAAATCAGGAACTATGGTTAAAATACTCATTTAGATGTTTGCTATAGCTTTTTACCTTATTGAATGATGAATTTTAAAAAGGGAGGACGCCCGTGCAATAAATTATTTCCGTTAGCGTACTTTTGATTTAAAGACGCTGCGGTTTATATTTCGAATGTTGTTTGTGTAATTACATAATGTAAGGGGAGATAATTAGTCATATTTTCTTTACTTTTTTTATTTAAAGGGCGCAAGGGGGATAATTAATCTAACTTAATTTATTTAAAAAAAAAAATTGTAATCTATTTTTACTAATAAGTAATTTTTAATGATTTAAGGTGGTTTATATTTATTAATTATATTAATATATATATATATATATATATATATATATATATATATATATATATATAGTTCTTTATATATAATTTTAAAAATTAAAAAATTAAGAATTAATTATAATTAAAATTATATTTAAAAAAAAAAACAAAAACAATATATATGCCGCTCCCCATATGCAGGTACCAAATTGGTTAAAGGGAAAATTATTCCCCACTCGCATTTAGGTAAAAACGCACTTTTGTAAATAATTGAATTAATTCAAAACGTAACGCAAAAAAAAAACATATATATATACACACACACATACAAATAAGTACTCATTGATCTTTATTATAGAATGGAAGACATACATTTGTACAACAATGATTATCAAAATCATAATGCAGTTCATGAATGCATGAACATGGAATGAACTTCATTAGTTTGTTTATTGAAGCAAATATTTTTCACCAAGTTAAATTTTGGCAGGAAAGTTGTATCGAATTCTGGAAAGTTTAACGTATCTGATCTGGCAAAAAAAAAAAAAAAAATCATCTGAAGGTTACTAAACGATTGCTAAACTTTTATGTGAGGAATGCTAAGCACAATCAATAGCAACTTTGTGCATGTTTCTAGAAGTAATTTGTCTGGTAAGAGCAAAAGATTCAAGGTAGCAACAGCAGCAAAAAGAGGTGTGGGGGTCGTGTAGATGGTTGGTATAGACGGAGGTTTGGTTGGCCGAGTTTTCAAGCATAAGCAAATTAACAATCTTGCCAAAGTAAAAAAAAAAAAAAATCATCTGAAATTGTCTGTAGTTGCGCAAGTTCTGCCTCTGGTGAATCTACAGGTTTTATTTGCAATGAACAAGAAAAGCAATACAACCAACAACTTTGGTATAGGTAGTCATAATCACGATGACAACGACGATGATGGTGGAGGGGGAAAAAAAGGAGAGAGAGAGAGAGAGAGAGAGAGAGAGAGAGAGAGAGAGAGAGAGCGAGCAGCAATCATTTTGGTGCAGTGGGAGATGGATGCATCTTGCTTTCAGCTAACTGACAACAGAAGAAAAATAACAAAATTTTACCATCGAGGAAATTTAATAAGAAGTGGCTTGTGGCTACTTAGGTGTAATTACTGACAACACAAGAAAATATTTCAGCAAGGAAGCATTTAGGCGCGCGCGCAAGCACACACACACACACACACACACACACACACACACACACACACACACACACACACACACACACACACACACACACACACAAGAAAAATAAAAAAAATAAAAATAAAATGAAAGGCAACAAACATTGCCAAATTACATTTCAAGAGAAGCTTGAATACAATAAAAAAATAAATAAAAAGGTAAAACCAAGTCAACATGTAGATATTTAATGATTGAAATTTCTTCATCTTATTTGCTTTTCTATAATCAAATACTCACAGTGACTTTCATGATATTTGCATATAGATAAAGAATAATTCCAAAAAAAGAGGATCAAAATAAAAGAAATCTAAAACAAGTAACAGAATACTATTTACGGTATTATTAGAAAATAAAAAAATATTTATTTGCTTCCCCACGAAAGCAAAACGTGACACAAGGTCGTTTTTAATGTGGCGAAGAAAACCAGCTCCCCAAAAAGAGGTACTCTGGAAGTAGGCAAAAGTAAAAATTGCTTTAGTATAGAAAATTTACTCCTCCATTAACTTGGGGCAAATTAACTTAAGTGTAGCATCAGAACAGATACTACACTGTGATCTTAGCCCAAAGGGCAGATTAATATTAATTTTTTTTTTACTAATGAGTCATGACTTGTTCAGGCTAAAAAACTACTTAAGGATAAAGATTAATGAAGTAAATTTATACAGTAGAATGATGACAAATACTATGAGAGGACTGACAATCTTCACATACCACCCCACTAAAAAATAACAGCCAAACAGGAAACAGCAATTCTTTCCTCTTTATCAGAACCATCTTTCATGGGCCGTGGAAATAAAGGAAACGGTAGGGAAATGGCAAGAGTTACAAAGATGCTGAAAATAAACCCAAAGTCCACTTTATACTTTATTGTTAATAGACTTTATTTTTGCATTAAACAATTAAGGAAAAACAACTCCAGTTGGTAGCAAGACAGACAAGTTATTTTCTCTGAGGAAAAGATGGCTGCTTTCAACTGGAGAAATAAACAAGTTTTTCTTTTATTCACATTATTTGGATTCTTCAGAATATTGTTCTCATCTTGAGTGTAATTTTCACAACGTTTCGGTCGATGTAACCTCCAACCCTCTTCAGGTGTATCTTGTCGAACTTTGGAATGTTTCTGTCAAATTTGGGAATTTGGACCAGTGGTGCAGTGGTTAGAGTACTTGGAAAAATCAGTCGTAAAAGTGATATTCTCTTGAAGGTTGAAGGTTTAATTCTCAGTGTGGGCAACTGAAAAATATGATTGCGAATCACTTAGGGCCTCTATCCAGTTATGGCTGACGGAACGAGAGGATGTTACTCCTATGAAGTAAATAAAGGATTCCGTTTGAAATTCCATTCAAATTCTTGAGTTCGACAGAAAAATGCCTAAGTTTGACAAGATACACCTGAAGAATCCAAATGATACGAATAAGTAATCCTCATCTCAAATTCAGAAACGTAATTTTTTTTATTTAATTATCGACAAAAGAGTATCAACATTTTTTTTTTTGCCATTTATTATTCATTAACTTAATATCTGCTGTCATAGCTATATTTTACGGAAGAGAGATTAAAGAAATATTTTTGTTAATAAAATTTAACCAATGTATATTAGCTTTTTTTTTTTATTGTTTTGTTCACTAAAAAACAAGGCACGGTGCCACTCTGACATAAGGGGTTACTATCTGGCACCAAATTTGTAGAGATACTATGTAGGGAGTTGGGCAGTGAGATGTCTGTTCACATTACACTTGAACTTCTGTATGTCGGTACAGTCAGAAAAGCAGGGAATCAGGAAAGAATTCTAGTCTAGCAGTTCAGGAAACTATTTGAGTAAAAGATTTTCCAACATCTAGAGATCTCAACAGTGTAGGGTGTGATTTTGCTGCTTATCGGGTTAGTCGGATGCATTTACGACATGGAGATACAAATGCTTGGAGTTTGTCGAAGCATATTTCATTAAAATACTTGTAAAACGAGCATAGAGATGCAACATTTCGCTGATGGGACAGATTTTTACGTTGTGGTATTATTTAAAAAAAAAAGCATATTTTAAACAAATATTAACTTACAGAAATATTACGTTTGAAAATAAAACTAAAGAAAGACTTTAATATCGTCAAATAATTATTAAATTACTTTGGATTTTGAACGAACTTATGATTCTAAATCGAGAGTAACAAGTGATCGAATCAACATAGGAACAGAGATATTACCATATAGATTGAGAAAGAAAAAAATATGAATTAAAGAAAAAAAAAAGATTCTGATCGACTAATGAGGAATGAAAATAATTCATAAATAATTAAAAAAAAAAATATTACATGTACACACAGACACACACAATCCTGATTTTAAGTGGAATGTGTATTGTGGAGAACAGAACTCATTCTCTCTACCAGGTAAGTCATGACTGTACAAATGTGACAAACCTACAAGGTCACAGGTGTTATTTCAAGATTGTTTTTTTTTTCCTTCTTGACTAATTGCCCACCCAAAGCTTTAGAGCAGGGTTTCCCAACTTTTTTTGGCAAACGCCTCCCTAGAACACTCGGATACCTACCACTACACCCACCTCCCTACATAATAATATTTGTAGTAGTAGTGGCAGTACATAATTAAAGTGAAAATAAATTGAATATTCATAATAGTTTATCCAACAAAATTCTACACTGTCGATCGAATGGGAACAGTAACAACTATAAATCAATTAGGTCAATTAATATATCATACCATTGCTAATACAATAATCAATAAAATAAAAATCAATAAAAATCACTGATCAATATGCAGATTGTTGTTGATCAGCAATAAGTTCAGAAACACCTAAAAATGTTAATAGAAACAATCAGTTTTTCAAACCTCTAAAGGATCTCAGGAAGCCCCTACATGATAAGTTTGGCCACTGCCTACCTGAAGTCTTGTAACACTCCCCTGGTGGACGGTACGGACCCCACTGGGAAACCTGCTTTAGAATCTAGTGTATTATTTTAACTGGAAAAAAATAAAAGATCACGATATTAGTGAAAATGATACAATGGCTATGATAGAACGTGGAACACACACACACACACACACACACAGTTGCAAAAGAACGTTTGAATAATTGCTTGCAGTTATGAAGCATTATTAGGCAATCACTGGAAGGCCGCACGAGGATAAGTGTTAATGAATGTAAGGTGGTAGTGTAGTATCGTTAATGGTGTAAGTTGGGTAGAATTTGATTATTTAAGGGGACAGTCCAACAAGCACTTGTTTACATTGGACTTGAAGGCTACGATATTGTAGTCAGACGGAAAGCAGGCAAATGGAACAGTGTCCCACAGGTGGGTAGTTCTACAAAAGAAGCTTTGTTTATGGAATCTGCGTTTGGATTTAGGCACAGTGGGGGAAATTGTTGATAGTGGTTGTAGCTCGTTGAGTATTTTTTTTTTTTTTGTGAAAGTCCGGCAAAGGGAGACCATATATAAAAAGTACATTAGTATATTTTTATTTTCAAAATCAAAACTCGGTATTCACATAAAAAAAGAAACAACGACAACAATAAAACTGCATAAAAACTTCAATTGGTGTTTAGTTGACAGAAAAACTCTTCCTTGAATGAAGAAATATATAAAATGTGCAAATCATGGAGACAGAAGAAAGCTCAAAATCTAAGCGATAAAGGTAAACATCATGATTTATTTTTCTTAGATTTTGTGCCTTTTTAACCATTATTTAAAATTGTCTCCACTGTAACAATCTTCCTTGCCCGAATAATTGTTTTTGGAAAGAAACAAAAGCAAATTATAATTTTTTAGTGTAAAAAACATACTCTAATGATGAGAAAAAGAAATTGCTTATCAGAATCAAATATCGATTTGTCAGATGCATTGCTAACATGGAAAATACGACCAACATAAACTTATATATTAGATAAAGTTGTGAATGTTTTTATATGTTCTCTTTGCATATGGAAATCAGAGATCAGTTAGTGTACCACGAAGCATGGGCTAATTCATCAAGGGATGCCTAGAGAGAGGTATGCTCAACATTGGATACTCCTTGATGGGTATTTAATTGGGGTAATAGAATGTAAAATTTTGCAAAAGTTCCTTATGTTTGACAAGGTGTGAAGGAATACAGAAATCCAAACCTGGTGATGGAGTAAATTGTTCCGTCACAGAGCATAATTAGACACGCTGTGAATATGCATGGTATCAGGTGTGGGCTAAGTACTAAAGCGTTTATGAAACAGAGAAAGTTGATATTTTGTAAACGTTTCTTTTTGGTTAAGGCACCAACAAGGTCAAGAAGAGTAATGTAACAATGTAAATAAAAATCCTATTTAAGTAGGATTGGAATTTACCCATCATAGTCCGCGGAGAAAAGTATGTTTTCGATAATTTTGGTCGCATAAATTTTTGTATTTAGGCCAGAAAATCAAAGTAGTTTAGCTGGCGTCTATCCATTCCTTGTTTTTGGCCAGATCTAAACACATTGATCCGGTTCATGTAAGTATTTCTCTCAAAGATAAGGATAGTGTTTTATTTATAGTTTAAAAATATAAGTCCATACTTTATCAAAATGCATCCTGGAAGAGGTGGGGGAGGTAGGGTAGGAAGGCATATTCACACCCACACCACATACGTGGAAAATTTCCTACATTTTTTACGCTAAATTTTTCAGCAGTGGAAAAACGTTTTAAAAGTCGTCATATGGAAATTAGGAGGAATTATAGGCATCATAAAGACGAAGATTAATTGCTGCATGATGATGATGATGATGATGATGATGATGAAGATGATCATGATGTTTCAAGGCCATTTTTTACATGTTGGCAGATAAAGTGTCACATATGAATCTGACAAGTCAACAAATTTCACCAGCCAATTATTTCTAAGACTGATTTTAATCCAGTAAATTGTTTATTTCATATTTGATCAGATAACATGAAACGACAACTATTCATTCAGAATTTTGTTGAAAAAAAAAAAAAAAGCCTCAAGATAAACTTCTAAATAAAACGATAAGTATGTACTTTTTTTCTCTGTAGGCTACAGTTTATGTAAAATTATAATTTTTTTTTTTTTTTACAAGAGGCACCACTTATCAAGGCCCAAAAGCCACTCGAGGATAAGGGTTAATAAATGTAAGGTGGTAGTGGTATAATCGTTGATGGTGTGAATTGGGTAGAATTTGGATTATTTAAGAACTTGTTCACATTGGACTTGAAGGCTAGCATATTGTAATCAGGTGAGTGGAACTGTTCCACAGGCGAGCAGTTTTAGAACCTGTTCATAGAATCTGCATTTAGATTTAGGTACAGATAGTGGGTGGAGGAAATTGTTGATAGTGGTTGTAGCTAGTCAAGTGTTTTTTTTGTGAAAGTTTGGCAAGGGGGCCCATAGTTTGAAGCTCAGAGGAGCACTTGCCAAGAAAATTGATCTCCCCTCCTCCCCAAAATATATTACATAATTTTTATTAACAAAATAGCTTTAATTTAACTGATATTTTTACTTTAATACTTTTGTTAATTTAATTAATGGATATTTTTACAGTTCTTTAACCTTTGCCCTATGTAACAATGAAGTAATAAATTCTGTGTGCAATTTTTTTAACAACTGAAATTTATTTAATCTTTTTAATATTGGAATTAGTTAATATTGAAGAGATAAAGACATTAAAAGCTCAAAAATATATTAAAAAAAAACAAAAAACAACTGAACAAATATTTAAAAAAATATATTATAAGTCAGAAGATTTTACCATTTCTAATCGTTTTTTTTTGCTGCTGTTTAATACGTCATACACTTTGACGAATCATCTCATCTGTAAGAGGTGTGATAATGAATAGGCCTTGCACTCACCGAATCTTAACCACCCACAGATTTTTATCTGTGATGCTATCTCATATATAATGTGTATCACAACAACTAAATTACTAAACTGAAGAAGGATATCACAGCTAAAATCAGTCGTATGTGCTAGCAACAGAGGTGCACATTTGGAGCATATCATTGAATGATAATAAGACAAAGACTGTTGTGTAACGTAGTACCCATACGTTTACACACTTAGACTTAGAGTACATCACAAGGAACATAAGACAAGTAATAACTAGACTCATTTTCTTTTGTAAAAACAAAATTTATTTCCGGGTACTTTCGTAAATAAAACGTGATCTCAAACATGACCTTGAACGTCATCCACATCTCTAACATGATTGTAATTTTATAGTCTTTCTTTTTCCTTACAGATGACATAATTTTGCATGCATTTGCATCTGTGCTCTGTTGCAGTTGGGCACGCATGGCTGAAACTTGGCCAACAAGTCAGGCATAGACTGAAGTTTATTTCTACTGAATATAGTTGGATTACTGAAAGGATTGTGAATTTTATTAACAATTTCATGGGTAGTATTTAATTTGTGTCATCCTGCACATTAAAGGAATTAGAAAAGAATTTTTTAATAAGTAATATCATGTCAAATGAAGGTTGGATATAGTACTAAGTTTATTACCCCTCCCCTATCTATGAAAAAGTGCTCTAATTGCATAAATAATATTGTTTGAAACTTATACATTTTTAAAAGGAAACTAAGACACAAGTAAATAACAAAATATATTTTACATGAATAATCTGTGGATGTGTATATTTATTTTGAAAGCAGCAGTTACCATAACTTGGAATTTCCAAACATATATGAATACATTTTGGAATTTACAAATGCTTAATTTTTTTTATCTTGTCATCTAAACCAAGTTATATCTGCTACTTGGACGTAAAGGGCTACTCTTTAGAACCATGTTTACAGAGGACTGTATGAAAAGATAACGAAATGTCTGTTCACATTACATTTAAACTTCTGTATGTTAGTACAGTCAGGGAAGCAGGAAACAGGGAGGGAATCCCAATTAAAATGTATATAACAAATACTGACCAAATGGGTCACAAATGACTTAGTATAAACTAAAGATTATAGGGTCTCAATGTAACAGTTTTAGACATGGGTATTATGATTTTTATTGCTTAGTATTCTAGTTTTTATACCCGGCAAACATAATTATGCATATAAAGTGTTTCCATATTACATGATTATAATTTCAAAGAATTTGACAGACTGACAAAAACGTAACTGGTGGTTTGTTTCTTGGAAGAGAATTATGGTTTTCATCTTTACTAAAGATAACGCTCACAATATTGACTTTTTTTTCAACTTTTTCGCAATCTTTACTTTTCCCACATGACCTCCGAGAAATTTATTTTGGCAAACATCCACATTCTTTCAATGTGTTTTTCTTTTCGTTGATTTCTTGCTTTTATCATCTTACAAGTTTTCACTAACCTGATTAATGACTCATTGTGTATGTGAGTGTTTGTGCGCCAATGTCTGTTAACAAATTAAATAGTTTGCGATATCAGATGGTGCAATTCAATATGTTCATTTTTGTTTTTCCTCCCAAATATGAATATTTCTTTAAAATTAATGTTGCTTGGAGAAGGTTCCGGAAGCCGTGGCCCATCCTTATAACTAAGCATATTTCTTTCAAAATTCGGAGAAAAGTCTTTTCAGCCTGTGTGTCGTGTTATGCCCATTTCTTTGCTCGTATCAAAATGCCAAAGTTGTGGCAGCAAAAATAAAAAGTCGGAACAGCAAAAGTTTTTCATAGTTTACAATTTGTTGAATTAAACATTCCCTTAGTATACTCTGCTTTACATATACTATCAGTTCCCCAGCCACTGCTGGAGGGAGCAAAAGACAGAACGTCTGCTCACTTTGATCTCAAGTCTTTGATTTGCATACTGACCATTAGTGTTGGGTATACAGATGAGCTTGTGAACAATCTGAGTATGGTCATAAACAATGGAGAAATCATGACAGAACCTCACCATCATCTGCTTTGTTTGAATGGGCTAACCATTCCATGTTGTAAATATTGAACTCTCCACAGACAATGTTAGCAGACAGGATGTGGTGAATTTTCTCAGATATGCTCTTAAAGATAGTAACTCTGCCGTTGTGGGGCCAATAGAGGGCAAATATAAACGCAATGGTGTGAGCAAGTGCACCCCAGAGGCATATATATGGCAATTTAGGGTCTTCTCTAGAGATGTCCCTACTACATAGAAAACCATCTCTAATGTAGGCACATATTATTTGCCCATGGTGATCTTGGGGGTCAGATTTGGATGTTGTTAAAATATCCTTTAATTACAAACTCATCTAGGAAATAGTCGGTCCAATGCTCGTTTCAATTAGGAATAATAGGTCTGGTTTGGTCTCCTGTAATTGGGTTTCAACCTCTGAAAGGTTGGAATATAGACGACTAATGTTGGAGACGGAGATAGGGTAGTGTGGGCTTATGTTAGAAGTTGGAGTTCTGGGTTTAATCTTATGTTCTTTCTGGAGACTTTTCATGATGGAGTTTTGGGATTTGCTGAATAGGTGGACAGACTTGGTTAGAGCACAGCAGAGAGGGAAAACAAGGGACAAAAAGCAAATATTTTTTGTTGTAGCCCATGATAAGGTAAAGCCATAACAATCACCCACTAATATGGCATCGAGAAACCCCATCAGAAGCTACTACATGGTCCAGAATCCATTCACCAAATGGCAATACAGCAGCCCCAGTACTTTGCACCTGCTGATAGGACGGCGTCCTTAGTGGTTAATTCAAGGTTCGGCTCCCTGGCTCTCAGCCAGATAGCAACATTAAACAGTAAAACGTTTGCCTCTAGCACTCTTATTAGTGACATGGCTACAAGGATAGAAATAGGAACAGAAAATTTCTGACATCTCAGGCGACTGCTCATACAAAAATACTGTCGACCTAGAATATAGCTTTTTCTTTTCCTTTTGTCAGAAAAATCACTCAATCTAACGTAAACTGAGGGTCAAATTAGAAGCGAGAGTTACGAGAGCATTGTTCCTCTCCATTAGCAAACCTGGGCCAGCATGGGTTGCCGATGGTTGTGTATCCGCTTCACACTTAACAATAAAATATATGCAAATATATCAACTTTTTACAGTAAAAGGATTAAGGTAGAAAATAAAAAAAACGGAATTTAATAGTTTTACTTTATTAAAATGTTGACATATTGGTAAGAATAAATAGGAAAAGAAATTCTTATACCATTCTTTGGGTAACTAAAACTAGCAGACAGATACAAAGCTTTTAAAAGCATGAAATAAAATAAAAACTTGCAATAAAATTAGAATAACTATTGTACATATTATATTTCCATCTTTCACTGTATAAAATATTAAATTCAATTTATTATAAACTTATTTAAAGAATGCAAATAAAATTTGTATTTTGGAAGACAAATTGAAATTAAAAAAAAACATTTGTAGGTGAGGGTTACTTTTCATTGGTTCATATAATTTTTTTTTTTTTTAAATAATAATACAAAATTAATGTGTAAAAAAAATAAAGGAATCTCATTTTGCTAGAGAGTGAAAGGAGATGTGAGAGTCTACTGAAAGAGAGGAGATGTGAGAGAGAGGACATGTGGCTGAGAAGGAGAAGAATTGGAGAAAGAGTGATATATATATATAGAGAGAGATATGGAAAGGTAGGAGAGGGACTGAATGGTCACGAGAGGAGAGAGTAGGCTGAGTGAAAAGGATAGAGAGAGGTAGAGGGAGAGAGTAACTGAAAAAAAGAGAGAGTTACGCAAGTGATCATGACCGTTACAATTTCAAGTTTTTATTTTGGTTAACAGATACACAAACCTCTCATCTATTATATGAAGAGCAAAATGAGCGCGTGTGTTTGTGTATGTCCACGAAAGGCTTTCTGCATCGAGCTTCTCACGTTGGTTAGATTCTGTGAGAAGTTTTTGCATACTTCCCAGATCGTAATATCTCGCATTCGCAAACAGACATCCTTTCTTTCCTTTTTTTTTGATTGAGTTAAAAAAATTCCCACCGTGCTGTCATCTCCAGTGTTTGTTTTTTTGTTTTTTTTCATATAAATAAAGCAAAACTATGCCTTCTGTAATTGATCTTTGGTCAATGTAGGGGAAACCCTTCACCCTGGAGACAATTACTATTTATTTGGATACTGCCAGAGTGCTCCCATTTCGGGGGAGCTGGTTATCCCCCCACATTAAAAACGACTTTGTGTCTAATTTGTTTTCATGGGAGGTTTAAAAGCAACACCATTTCTGCAAGTCATCTTTTGTTTTTGATTGACTATGTTAAATTTGAACGTTTTAGACTTTCAGTTGCGTCATGGAGTAACGGTAAGACGGCAGATTTTCTTTCATTTTCTTTTCCGCCTTCGCGTCACAGGTTTAAGCCTGCCTGCCTACCACCACTTTTTTTTTTTTTTTGCTCAACACACGCCTCCCAACACCCGGGCAACGCCGGGCACCCAGGCTAGTAAATATATAAATCTATAAATTTTCAACATTTCTATTCAAAAAAAGAAAAGTAGTTATGCTTTGGTCATGCAAAAAATTGACTATTAATACATTTAATATGATAAATGGCTCAATGTCATATGAAATGGTTAATATAACATGATTCAGTGATTCAGGAATTCTTGACAGTCGCAAGTTCGTTTTCCCTTGTTGCCTCTAGTACTCTTTTAATAAAAAGACAAGTGCACTTTCTATCAACACAGAAATAGAAGATCTTGTAATAAATCATACTGGCTCAAGGGAAATCACCTCTCGTAACATTGTTGCCAAATGCATTCTTTGTATCTGTCATAGTTTTGCAGATTATCTAGGTCAGCCCCAAACAACGAAAAACGTCTTTTTTGTTTTTTGCGATTGGAAATATCTGATTAATTTTTTCTCTTGCATTATATCATTAGTTTGTTACGATACTTTGGACATCTGCCATTTTGTAAAACTATTTTTTTCGATTTAATCTTTTAAAAATAAACTAAAATTACTTCACAAAACACATACAGTATTTATACACAGATCAGTTCTGTGGAATCCAATATGAAATGCTTATAAATTTTAATCAATGTGTCTGAATTTATCCTATCGCATCTGAATTTTTTTCAATCTGCCAATATATCATTTTTTTTTTTTTGGGGGGGGGGGTTAATAGATTTTACAACAAGTTTCGAGATTGAAATGAAATATTAAAAAAAATGTCCACCATAGTTAAGAATCCATTAATTATTCTTGGTCCTGGATATAACCTTAAACTATATCGGATGGTGAGGCCCCAGCTTGTGAACTTTGGGGAGTGTAGGGCTACCCTTGAATGGTCATTGCTCCTAGGTGCACTCTGACCCGGAGAGGTAGTACTTGTTAGGGTCCCAACTATGGGTTAAATAGAAACCGACTTGTAAAAAAAAAAAAAAAATATTCTATTAAAAAATTTTTTCTTCAAAATAACTGTATTTGGCATTAAATAACCTGAAAAGAGTTGATATGCCATAAAACAAAAACAACCAACCATTAATTATTCTGGAGGGTTCAATTAAATCACATCACCTTCTCCTCTAACAAAGTAGTTAAACGTATTTTTTTCTAATCTCTCTCTATAAATCTTTAACTTTTTTTAAAAAGTTAGTTTTGTCATTCTTCATTGTACGCCTTCCAATCTCTATATTAGATTCCAATTTCCATGTTTAGACTGTTCTACCGAAACCTGAATGCAATACTCTATATAAGGTATTATTTGGGCTTTATATCTGTGAAAGTACCATGGTATAGTGCTCATAGGCACAGACTATGGGCTTGATGTGGTAGATTTGAGTTCTGTTGGGAACTACTACACTACTTTCACTAATATTCAAAGAGAATACACACATCTATATATCCCCCCTTCAGCCATCGATGAAATAGCTGGGCAAAACAAAACAGAACAACAATACTTTATATAAAACGCATTAGAATGACATTCTTTACTTAACTATTCAAGTTTTAATGTTAACACTTTTTCTTCTTTAAAAAACTGTTCCACCAAATACGGGGGGGGGGGATAAGCTTTTTTTTTTTTTTTTTTTTTTTTTTTAAAGAAATCAAAAGGTTATTACATGTTATTTGAACCGTGAACTACATGTGAAATATTTTGAAGAAACATTTTTGTAGATCAAGGAAAATTATCCCCAGGAGGCCAAATCTTGACATTTGCTTGTGGAGGGTGATGAAAGGACTGATTAAAATCACTTTGTGTGTGTGTGTGTGTGGGTGTGGGTGTGTGTGTGGGGGGGCATGTTACTCACCCTTTGGTTTAAAGTAACAAAAATTAAAATAAAATAATCTATTTTTTCCACTTTTATATAAGAATAGTATTTCAAAATATTTATGCTTTGCTATGTGACACTTGTCCATCTCATAAAAATATTGGGTGTTGCACTATTTCTGAACAGATTTAACGTAAAAGTGATGAATGCTACCTTTTAAGATCTGAGAAAAATATCTGAAAATTTAAGTGGGGTGGGTGGGGGGAATAAGATCTTTTGGTTAATGTCTGATCAGACTATTATAATGTGTAGCATTAACTCCCTTACCAATACAAAATTATAGGATGGAATGATAAAATTGTTGCCATAGAAAAGACATGATGATTCCATTTCTGTTTGATGAAAACCGGTTTTCTTTTTTTGTTGCAGACAATCTACTAGTTGGCCAGTTGTGTACAAATTCCAAGAGCACTAGGAGCCTTCTATTATGTCTGAAAGTGACACAATGTTCAATGAGCGAGACCGGAGACTGCAACGAGCCATACTGAAACTGAGCTCCATTGATACTCTCCGAATGTCAATAGCTAGAACTGTTTCTACTTTCAATAAATTCCTTTTTATCCACTTCGTACATAGAACTATGTAGAACTTCTATGAGCACAATTTCTTTCCTAGAACTGCCTGTGCATGGAATACAATGCCGTAGGCCTGCTTCCTGACTGACTATAACATAACCGTTTTCAAATCCAATATAAACAAATTCTTGTTGCCGTCTTCTGAACTAATCAATTTCTGCCCAATTCAAACCATTTTTACTAATCCCTTCGGTGTTTCACCATCTACCAGTCAAACACAACAATCTTCTCTAAAGTGGCCTTGGGGTATTGATAAACACTGACTAGTTTGTAATCCCCAAAAAGTTTTTAACTAAAACAATTATTTTTAATTAAGAAATATAACATATAAAGTTATCTTATTAAGTTGGATCTACAATTTGATTCGGATAAGCGGATTTTCAATTGTTTTTGTTGTACTAATAGAATAACATTGTTCACTTTTAGAAAATGATGTAATTCTATTCGAACAACTGGTAATATGGAAAAATTGTCAATTGTGATCGAAAAATCTAAATTAATAAGGTGAAGGATTCATATTTTTAATTGAGGAATATAAAAAGAATTATCTTCTTTAAAACTAAAATTTTATTTCTTTTTCTGTATAAGTTTTAAATATGTACAAACAAATAAAAATAAAAAAAATAAAATTTTATTTCTTTTTCTGTATAAGTTTTAAATATGTACAAACAAATAAAAATAAAAAACTAAAATTTTATTACTTTTTCAGTATAAGTTTTAAAAATGTGCAAACAAATAAAAATAAAAAAATAAAATGACTTCACAACACCTTGAGTAATACCAGCTAGGTATAGCTTATATATATATTATATATATATATATATATATATATATATATATATATATATATATATATATATATATGTGTGTGTGTGTGTGTATAAAAGTACCCGTCGTTGACTGGGTTCAAAAATGGCCTACAGAAAATGGACTCTGATTTATGGAAAGGAAGGGTTGTAAAGAGATAGCTTGAAATTTGGGGGTATCAAAACCAAAGCAAAATATGATGAAAGTAAAAATAAAATAGATAAACTCCATAATTTATTATACCATACCTGTTCACACTTAAACATTTATCACAATATTCTGTGGATCTATACTAAAAAACCTTGTTAAACTTTGTGACATATTTCCATTCTATGGAGGTCAGGCGTGAACGAACACCCCATAATTTTATTATACCATATTTCTTCAAACTGAAGCATAATTATCAAAGTATACGCAGATAGATATGAAAAGTCTTTATTAAAGTTTGTGCCTATTTCCATTCTATGGAGGCCAGGTGCGAACGCAGACCCACAATTTTATTATACCATCCCTATTTAAGTTAAAACATACTTATCAAAGTATTATTATGCACATCTATATCAAAAACACTTGTAAACGTTTTTAATTTTTTATTTCCATACTTTGTGGACCAGGCGCGTACGCAGACCCCACAATTTCAATGAATCATCATTATGCCAGATCAAACATACCCAATCCTGTGTCTCGATACAACTTCTATCATTATATGTGATCAGTTTTCTATAATAGTCAACCATATAGGAGCCTATTTGTGACCAGACACACACACAGACGTTCAGCTTTATATTATAGAAGATGTATGTATGTGTGTATTGTATGTGTATAAATATGTATATATATATATATATGCATATACGTATATATATGTATATACATATATATACTTAGCTTGATGGAATGAAGCAGACACTTCGATGTTGCTTAATTGCCATAGATAATTTATACTAAGTTCTACTCACGCATTGAGCACTGTTGAAGTAAATACATTAGAACCCCGGAATACGGCATTAAAAATTAGTAACAAAATATAGCACAGTATATAATCAAACAACCTTATAAATAACATCGTAAGTGAGGCAAATGCCGTAACCAGGGTCTGGAAAAAAAACCCATGGTAACCGGAAAAAATCCGTAACCTAGGTCCACCGTATCCCGGGGTTCTAATGGAAAATTTAAAACACAATATATTATATCATCTTATAATATGTGTGTTTACATGAAATAATATATATATATATATATATATATATATATATATATATATATATATATATATATATACACACACACCACACACACAAATTTATTATTTTTCCCAAATCATTTTTATTTAATGTTTTCACCTCTAAGCACAAATTTGTTTTTAGTCCTTATCAGCAGTGTTAAAAAAAAAACCTACATAAATAAGTATTACTTGTTTTTAATTATCCTTTATGTATTTCAATAGGTAAGTCATAATAAAGAACATTAAGAAACATGTTTTGTATGCCGCAAATTGAAAACAAACGAAAATCGGTGCGCGAGTGCATTTTCAAGTAGCATTATGTTAATATCTGATTGCACAATAGAAATCTTCAAACAGAATTATTCACTGAAAAAATACATTGAATAATACAATGATAAAAAGACGAAAGCTAATCAGTGGAATTGTGTTGGAAATTTGTTTGTACACACAGACATTTAAAAGAATGAATCGTATTTATGGAGAAATTTCAAAGACGTCTATTATCAATGCTAAGGAATAATTCAAATAACAAAAGGCAGTAAGAGAAAATAGATTTAAAGACGGTATTTAGTATTTATAAAAGAAAACTAATGTAAGAGGAATAAATTACATTTAACAAAATGACTCCAGAGAAGAGGTCAATAACAACAAATAATATATACAAGTAAATATTTTCACATTCATCAAGATTATTTGTCAAATGCATCAAGTTTTTTTTTGTTTGTTTATTTTTGGTATGTTTCACTAACGCCTGGAAATAACTTCGGAATATGAGTCAGTCTGCTTGACAGCGTAAGGATGAGCAAAAGTCTTATCTCAGCCTTACTTCCATCTCGTATGGTCCTGAATATGACCTTAAACTATATCTGATGGTGAGGCCCCAGCTTGCGGGCTTTGGAGAGTGTGGAGATACCCTTTAATTGTATTGCTCCCAGGTCCACTCTGACGCAGAGTGGAAGTACCTTTTAGGGTCCCAACTATGGGTTAAATAGAAACCGACTTGGAAAAAAAAATATATTCTATTAAAAAATTGTTCTTCAAAATCACTGGATTTGGCATTAAATAACCTGAAAAGGGTTGATATGCCATAAAACAAAAACAACCAACCAACCATCTCGTATGAAGTTTTCCCAAACTTATGCCATGGAAACGTTGATAACTCAAAAACTGTTTACATGATCAGATCGAGATTGTCCATGGCATTTACTATTAACAAATAACATCAGATCTATGAATTTGGAAAAATCAATCAATAATAACCAACGTTATCATCAAAAGTCTGATTTTCACTTTTTCTGTGACTTTCACCTCATCATGAATTACATCTTCCGCTTAGTGCAGATTGTGAACCCACGTCATTTATTTTTTGCCATTCCTTCCAATCCAGGGCAAGTTGGTTGATGGATACCCAACTGTTGAGAGATGTCCAATCAAAGACGTTTTCTCTCCACCTTCTCATCGGCTTTCCTCTGCCTCTTTTGTCTTCTAACATACCCTCAAAGCATAACCTTAACAGGCCAGTGGTTGATCATTTGACATTTCCAAAAAGTTTAAGGGTTTTACTTTTGATTTTATCAAATAGAGGGGATAGGGAAGTAGTTTGACAGAGGGTGGATTTTTTTTTTTTTTTTGATCAGGCGATGTCCCGTAATGAATGTATTTTGAAACACCTTAATGTGATTGGCTAGTTGTTTAGTCCATGTGATACAATCAAGGCCATATAAAACTACTGGCATGTTCACCTACATATTCCACAATTAAATTAGTTTGAAGTTAGATTATGACCGATACTTCAACCAAGTTCGATGATAATTAGTCAAGCGATGTGGACGCTAGGCTGTACACAAATTTGACTGCAAACAAATTTCCGTCTTGGTATAATTATAGAGTGAATGCTTAAAATGAGGTGGGGAGTCAGGTGTGAAAAAAAAGGGGGGAGTACACTCTAAATAGAACAAAAATTGCCCCAATCGAGAAATATCTTTTACCTGACCAAGAACAAAACAGCTACTGTACTTTGATCCTAGCGTGAAGACAGGAAAATTGGCATTAGCTAAGAATGGGAGGGTGGCTCAGGTGAACTGCAATAACCCTTTTCTCTTGAAGGAAATCTATTGATAAAACATTTAAGGGGGGGGGAGCTAATTTCTTAGTTTACAGCTGTCCAGATATGTTAATTATTTCTAATATTTAAAAAAAAATAAAATCATGATTTATGTATTTATTGTTTTACTAGCAGACCGCCCGGCATTGCCCGGTTGTAAAATATGCATAATATTATATTTTAATTCATGCAGAAACTGAGACATGTGCATGTGAGTGTTTTGTTTTTCTAAACAATTCACTTCTTGTAAGTAAAAAAAGAAATACTCGAGCTGAGATCAAAACCTAAAGACAGTGAGTCAGGTACGATAACCATTAAAATCAGGTACAATAACCATTAAAATCAGGTACAATAACCATTAAAATCAGGTACGATAACCATTAAAAAGTGTTTGAAAATTTACTTATTCTTAACAGAATATAAACGATTCGCGCATGTGCAGCCATGAAACAGTTGATAAACAGATGAAAATACGATAACTCACAAGTAACAATGTTTCAATTTTAACCCCTTAGCAGTCCTTTTTTCCGGATGAAAACCAATTAAAAAGTTTTCCACGTGTTTGAATACCCTATATACCAAATTTTAAGTTTGTAGATTAAAAATTCGTTGAGTATATAGGTTGAGAAGTGTTCTCACACCCATTCTCAGTTTTATAGATATATAGATTACATATTGTTTCAAAAATTTATTAATTTAATAACTGTTATGATCTTCAGAGTGTGTGGTTCACTTAGCAGATACGCTAATGGAGTGCCAGATTAATGTATACAAGCTACTTATAGGCAATAAAGTCTGTATATGTATCAGCCAAGCCAAATGACAAAGTTGTTTTCTTTCTTCTTTTGAAGGGATTAGTTTATTTAAGTATATTACCTCCCACACATTGCAGAAAAATTAGATACAAAGGTCTGTTTAACATGGACAAATCAAGCTTGCTCAAAAAAAGGATGGATACAAAATCTGCTGTGATAGACCATGTCAGCATTCCTTGGCAGGGGCGTCTGATAATAGACCAACATACCTTCTCGAAAGAAAAAGGTAATGTCTGGGAAGATGGCCTATGACCAAACCGGAACCATACTCCAATTTCACTTAACACTCAAGGCTCCTATTTAAAATTATGCAGTGTGTGTGTGTGTGTGTGTGTGTGTGTTTTCTACCCCTTTTTTCATCTCTAAAAAGGCATACCGTCACTTGGGCTACTATTTGAGACCATGCCTAGGAAAGATTAACAAGATTTTGGTTTGCATTACATTTAAACTTCTGCATGCCAGTACAGCCAGAGAAGCAGGTAGCAGGTTAAGGGAATTCCAAAGTCTAGCTGTACAACGGAAGAAACTGTTAGAGTATAAAGCTTTCTGGCATTTAGGACCTCAATAGTGAAGGGGTGTAATTTTGTTGCTAAGTGGGTTTATCAAGGATATGTACGTCAAGGGGGCACAAGTGCAACGAGTTCATCAGAGCATATTCCATTAAAATATTTGTAAACCAGACACAGAGATGCAACATTGTGGCGATATGACAGAGGTTGGAGCTTAGTTGACAAAGTGGGACCTTTTAGATTAAAAACTCTTTTTTGGGCCCTATCAAAGAGATAGAGACTAATGGTAGATGCACCAGCCCAAATGTGGCAGCAATACTCCATGCATGGGCGAATGGTGTATGTGTGTGTAACATATCATGCTCATTTCATTTCCAGTAGATGTACATTTTGTAACATTTGTTGAACGCTTTATCAACTTCTTTTTTCTAATATATAAAGAAAAGTTAGTCGGATATTTTATTCGAAAATTTTGGTAACATACGTTTCCTAACAGTAGTATTAGTGCGTAAATGACCACAATAAAATTTGATAGAACTTGTGATGATCCTTTTCTCAAGGACATTAGTGTATAATTAAACACAAAAGGTCGAACATAGGATTCCAACACGGTCAGGCAAATTGCAATTCCACAATATATTCATTCCAACATGTCACGCATCCACACCAAGTTGGCGGACATGTATGAATATATAAAGAATGGTAAATATCTTGCGCATCATATAAACCTCATTAGTATCATCAAGATGCGATTTTTTGTAATCACCTTTAACAAATTTACATAACTGGAATATTTGGAAAAATTCCAGCACAAAACTACTTTACACAAATACAATCATTTACAATGCATACCTAATAAACTCTAAAATAAAAACACGTGTTTGGAGTTCATTTCCCCCCCCCTCCCCCTTCAAATATCAGAATGTATTTTATTAATAAGTTATCACTTATCAAGGCTAAAAATCACTTAAGGATAAGGGTTAATTAGATAAATAGATAAAGAGTTGAATGATGATGAATATGATGGAGAATTAAAAATCTCCACAGAGCACCTACCCAAATCAACAGCCAACTCAGAATACAACAATTTTTCCGCTTTTTCAGAAACTTTATTAATAAAATGTAAGGAATAAAAGATAAAGCATGGGAGAAACAAGAGGTTTGAGGCAACTAAAACTAAATTCAAGATTCACTTTCTATTGTCCTTCAGTATGGCTAGCCGGTTGCTCTAATTGAGTTCATTCGCCATTTGGCAGCTCTTGTTTTTAGTGTCATTAAGTGCCCACTGATCAGACAAGACAAAGGCGTGTCAGTTTAGTAACCGACAACCTGATCATGAAACAGGTGGACTAGTTTACATGGTAGTAGTAGCAGGTAAGAAGGCAGACCAATCCTGACACCTTAATGTTAGAATTTAGTCATCATATTTTTTAAAGGTTTAGATTATGTCATTTGAATGATTATAATTTATTTGTTGGTTGGTTGTTGGTTTCAAGATGTATCAAGTCTCGTAAGATCATTTTATGTTAAAACCGCAAATGCATTTTGTATGCATATTGTTAGTAGATTAATTCATTTCGTAGGCATATATTTTGTACATAGTTTGTCACTGATAAGTAGATGTGATTCTGGCAAGTACTACCATTTTGGGATAGTGCGTACCTAGGAGCAATGACAAGTAAAGAGTGACTCAATGCTTCAGAAAACTCCTAAATTGGCGTCTTACCACCAAATGCAGTTTAAAATCATACCCATTGTTTGTTAAAGGTTTTATTACCAACAACAATCACCCCCCCACACACACAGATTTCATAAAAACCTTTTGATTTGTAGGTAAACGACGCAGAAAAGATAGTTTAGACATTTTCATACACTTTAAAAATGAATCCAACAAAAGGTTTCTATAAACTACTAGAAAATAGTTAAATTTTTATGATTTACAAAAACAATTTTAAAAACTTCAAAATTATTTTCTAGTGTAATAAATATGAGTACATTCGGGTACTTTCTTTTGGTGGGCGAGGCCCTTTTCTCTACCTTGCAACCGCTTTCCCACAGAAGAGATGTAGCAAGCCTGTCATTGTTCTATCGTTATTTCCATGGCAGGTGCTCGTGTGAGCTCCATTCTTTGGTCCCCCCTCGCCAATCTTTCTCAAAAAACACCCGACTAGCTGAAACCACCGTCAATAATTTTCCCCACTCCCTATCTGTGCCTAAATCAAAACGTAGATACCATGAACAAAGCTTCTTTTTTAGAACTGCACGCCTGTTCCACCTGCCTGTTTCCCTCCCGACTTCAACCTGGATGTCTTCAAGTCTAACACAAACAAATTCCTGGTGAACCGCCCCCCCCCCCAAGTAATGACACCTTACCAATTCTCCAATACTATTGCTACACTATCCCTTTGATTACTGTACACACAATAACCCTTATCCCTGAGTGGTCATTGGGCCTTAATAAGTGGTGAACTCCATGTAAAAAAAACAAAAAAAACAAGACTATGACTGACTAATTAAGCCATAAATACCAACTTATAGAGCAGCTTGTGAAAGATGTTCAAAAATATGCTAAAAGCCTTACGCTTATAACTGTTACCAGCTCCGACCATGAAACCTTGTTCAGTAAGGTGACACTAGATTATTACTCAAATAAGTAGCCAAACCCACTCAGCTACTTCAAACGAACATATCCATTTCAGATTTTAAATGCATATCACCCATTTCTATGAAATGTATTAATTAAATCAAAATGGCTGACAGATTATTTAGCCTCATGACCTTTTGAAATTAGAAATTTTGAAGTCTTTAAAACTGCCAGAGATTAATTTCAAGAGACAAGTATCATGGTTCATTTGTACCCCTAAAACAAAAGAGGAAAAACATTAATTTCTCATGTGCTCCTGTTGTATCCAGAAAAACAAATAAAACAAATGCAAGTTTTTTTTTTTTCTTTCTCTTCAAACAGTATGTAGAAGATTTAACTGCTCATGACAGTCAACTGGCATTTTGATTGGTTGCAATTAAATGTGTGCTACCGCATCAAATTATTTCTCCAAGCAAAAA
>NC_136490.1:38408643-38501143 GCF_053919585.1 Euprymna scolopes | reverse complement strand
AAAATCGCTCTAGGATATCTATACCTATCGAGCTTATTATATATCTAGAGTACAATGAGCACTGTTTTCTGTTAATAGTATTAATGCATTTACTAGTACATTAAAATAAACTCTGCTCTTTACACTCTAGGTCTAATTCCCTCCAAATTTGTGTGTGTGTGTGTGTGTTTGTTATTTGTCGCTTTCTCTCTTTCTGAATGATGCATCCTGTCTTCAGTCCAAAATCAACCATTTTTGTACCTTCTCAGTCTCTCAACTGAAAAACGGGAATATGATGCTTGAATAAGCCTTGCTTTGGCTTATGATGCATATTTTGTGTCATTTAAGTTTAGCTTTGTAGATGTTCAAACAACTTTGCCATGCCCCCAAGCACATATACAGACAATTCACCAACCCTTGATTTGGCAAAGTAAGTCTCTACACTTTTTATTTTAATATTTTTAATCGTACAGGTGTAATAGCTATTTTCCATCAACTGATGGTCCAACATATTTCATTTTTTATTTATTATTTATTTTTTTTTACATGGGTATCACCACTTATCAAGGCCTTGAGGTCACTCGAAGATAAGGGTTAAAGAGTGTATAGTAGAAATTGGACAATATAGTAACCGTTAGTAATGGAAATTTGGTGCATTTGTTAACTTATATGGAATGGCTCATCAAAAACTTGTTTATGTTAGACTTGAAGACAACCATATTGTAATCAGATGGAAGGCAGAAAAACGAAAGACAATTCCATAGGCATGTAGTTCTAAGAAAGAAGCTTTGCTCATGGAATCTATGTTTAGGTTTAGGCACAGATAAAGAGTGAGGGAAATTATTGGTAGTGATTTCTGCTAGACGGGTGTTTCTTGTAAAAGTTTGGCAAGGGGGGACCATAGATTGAAGCTCAGCCGAGCACTTGCCATGAAAATAACGATAAAGCAGAGACAAACTTGCAACATTTCTTCTGTGAGAAAGAGGTTGCAGGGAAGAGAAAAGGACATCCCCTACAAGGCTACGAAGTCTATTTTGAACTCCATCAAGGCAGGATAAGTCCTTTCTAGCAGCTCCTGCCCAGATGTAGTAACAGTACTCCATCCTTGGACGTACCTGGCTCTTATATAGACAGAGAATTGCATCAGGAGTGAGATATCTACTGGATCGGTAGAAGGATCCCACCATTTTCCTAGTGGCCTTGGCAATGGATTTAATGTATGTGTTCCACTTGAGATCAGGAGCAAAAGTCAAGCCCAGAAGCTTGTCAAAACATGAGGCCTCCCCAAGACGAGAGCCATTCATTTCAATTGATGCCAGATGGGGATCAGAGCGTTGATGATGTAAAGACAAAAGCTTGGTTTTAGATGCATTAAAAGTAACCAGCCACTCCTTTCCCTATTGTACCACTTGCTCAAGATCAGAGGAGAGAGAATCGGAGAGAACTTGGTCGTTTACGGTCTTAGATGTGCTACCATAGATAGTAGTGTCATCAGCATAAATGTCTATGAATGATGTAAGGATGTGACTTGGAAGATTATTAATGTAGATCAGGAAAAGAGTTGGGCTCAGGATGGACTCCTGAGGGACTCCAGCATTAATACTGAGAGCTTCTGATTTCTGCCCATCAACCACTACTCTTATGAACCTATCAGAGAGAAATGATTTAATAATTGAGAAGACATTTCCAGCTATACAATAGCTGGAGATCTTGTGAAGTAAATCTTTATGCCATACTCTATCAAAGGCCTTTGATATGTCAAGAGCAATTGCCCTAGAAATGAAGCCTCCGTAGAGAGATTCGCTAATCCTATGAGATATAACTGTAAGCACATCTGCTGTAGGTCTAGAAGAATGAAAACCATATTATATGTCACTAAGAAGGTGGTTGATTATTTCTCTATTTAACACAGATTCCAGCAACTTATGATGCACAGGAGACTTATTGGCCTGTACTGAGAGGGAGATGAGTGATCACCTGAATTCTTAAATACAAGGCATACTGATTTTCCAGGGTGATGGGAAGCAATTCTCCTTAAGGCAACGTTTAAACAGTTTTGTAAGTATGGGCGCTAGTTCTGGTTGAAGTCTTTTTAGTACTATAATTGGAATACCGTCAGGGCCGGTTGCTTTACTGGAATCAAGGTTTTTAATTAGCTTGGCAACATCATGTACAGATATTTGTATATCACATAGCGTGTTTTCTGATACAGGAGGAAATATTGGAGGTTAGCGGCCTTGGTCGCAAAGTGTAGAATTAGCTGCAAAGTTCTTGGCAAAGAGTTTGGCTTTGTCTGATGTTGGCGAGATTACCTCAGGTCCATTGATGATAGTTGGGATAGAGCACACGTTTCTGTTCAGGATTCTGTTTGCTATTTGCCAAAACTGGTGGGAATGAAGCCGCTGCTCAGCTACTTTGGACTTAACAGACTGAGCATATAACTCTCTTGCGTTCTTTATAACTTTTTTACAATGGTTGCTGGCAGTCCTGAAAGCAGCTTTAGTCTCAGTACATCTATTACGTTGGAAGCAATGGAAAAAATGATTTCTCTGCGCAATGGCAGCAGCACATTCTAGAGAGAACCACGGCTGGTGGTTAGGTTTTTGCTGGAATTTTTTTGAGGGTATGAAACAGTCTATACCTACAATTAACCATTCCGTCAGGTCTGATACTATAGAGGACACATCCTTTTTAAACATGGAACGCAGAGGTAGATCTGATATAAATGTATGGAAGCTATCCCAGTCAGCCATAGAGTATTGATATACTGTACGATGGAGAGGTACATCTGAGGATTTATTACATTTCGTTTTTATCTTAACTGATACAACAGAGTGGTCGGAAGAGCCAAACAGAGACAGAATGGAAGCTGAACACAGTTCCTGGCAAGTTGTGAGAAAAAGGTCTAGGAGACTTGTATACTGGCCGTCAGTATCGGGCACATAGGTGGGTTCGTGAACAATCTGAGTGAGGTCATAAGCAATGGAGAAATCATGACAGAACCTCCCCTCATCATCGGTCTTGTTCGAGTGAGTTAACCATTCCACATTGTGAACATTGAAGTCTCCACAGACATGAATATTAGCTGAAGGATAAGCAGATAGGACGTTGTCAATTTTCTCAGATATGCTTTTAAAGATAGCAACTCCGCTGTTGTGGGGACGATAGAGAGCCAATATAAATGCAGTAGTTTGAGCAAGTGCAACCCGGAAGCACATATAAGGTAAAGGATCTTCTCTGGAGACATGGAAACCCATCTTTTATGTAGGCACATATTTCATGGCCATGACGATCTTGGGGGGGGGGGGTCAGATTTGGAAGTTAAGTTAGAGTATCCTTTAATTACAAACTCATCTAGGGAAACAGTCTGTTCAATGCCAGTTTCACTTAAAAAGAATATGTCTGGTTTAGTCTCCTGTAATTGGGTTTCAATCTTTTAATCCGGACAAAATCATGAGAGGGAACGTGATAATCTCGTTGGCACTATATGTGGGTTTATTAGTCAACCAATAGACGGTATTAAGTGTAGCATGTCATTAGTTTATTTTGATATTATATTTTGCTTAAATCTAACCCTCATGTTATGATTGCACGGCTAAATTCAAGTGATAACCATAGTATTAATCATAAACACTGGTCTATTTCTATCAAAGAAAACTTAAGTTTCTAGCAATCCATGGTGATATAATTGGGGGTGTTGTTGATGAATTAAGGTATAACCAGATGGTTTGGCAAACTCTTTGCAATGAAAGGTACACCTGCATTAACAGTATTATTGCAATTTTTATTATTTATAGTGTAATAAACATTTTACGTGCGTTACAGATAAATCTGTGGAATCGAAGATTCAAAATACATCCACTACTTTAAGAGTTGGAGTTCAAGAAAATTAGCCTGACCAGCCCTGCCTAAGAACAGAGCCCCCCCCCCATCTAAATTGTCAGTATGACCACCACTTAATATTATTGATTTTAAAAAGGAGGAGGAGGTTTTATTACTTACGTCAATATAAAATATAAAAAAGGCAGGAGTGGGAAGTTCTGAGAGTAGCAGCATAAAACGATGACATAAATAAAGAAAAAAAGGAAAACTTGACAATCACAGAACATTATAAAAATGGTAATATAGGAGTCAGGTCTGGGAGCAGGAGTATATAGGTGTACTCATTCATTACCAAGCAACACCAGATGCACCTTCTACTTTAATCATAAAAGCAAAACTAGTTTCTGAATCAACTTATTATTCTGAGATCGTGTGTTTGAGCTTATCATTCATAAGATGAGATTTCTCGAATCAATGCTTAGATTAAAATCGAAGATGTTTCCTTCATTAGTGAAATGTACATTGACAACAAATAAGAAAAAAGCACTGGCATCGATTTTATATGATTGATAATTCAATAGAAACACATTTATATTATAAAGAATAAAACAAATTTCTTTTAAATAAAGAAATAAAACTATTCATGATCAATAAAATTTCTATAAAATCATTGTTACAAAAATCCATCAAGAGAAACATTTTCATATTGCAGATTGAAACTTGATCTCCTTTAGATACATCATCATTATAATCAAAGTCTGTGGGAGACATTGGATTCAGATTTCCCATTAACCTATGTCAATCAGTCTTAACAATTCATGCTTGTTGATCCGCTTAAATGTTTTAGCTATAAATAGGCCAATTTGACTTAGGCATGAGCCAGAATTGGTCAAGCCGCATCTCATGACAACTAGCATTCATTTCATGAGTTTTACTTTTTCAAAAATGTACACAAGACATAACGTGGCTGTGGAGTCGGAGTCGCTACATTAAATGCTTGATGCCGACTCCAATTCCTGAAATCTTAAGAGCCCACAACGTTGATTCTTTTTGTCCTTAATAAGTTTTTGTTGTATAGCATTCACACTGAGTGGGTTGAACCGGCTTCCTCTCAGGGAGGAAGTTTCAAGAGAATATTAAATTCACAGGCGATGCTCAGTTGCTTTAATGTTTGGTGCATTTTTGGTCAGGAAACCAGTACCTTCAGACAACCTGATCTGGTAGCACCAGATGCCCTATCAGGTATTACCACTTCTTTTTTACTTGGGAGTCAACTTATCAAGACCTGAAGGTCACTCCAGGATAAAGATTAATGAATGTAACGTGGTAGTGTAGTAATCATTAATGATGTAAATTGGGCAGAGTTTTATTATTTATGGGGACGGTTCAACAAGAACTTGTTTACATTGGATTTGAAAGCTACCATGCTGTATTCAACCGGGATGTAAGCCAGTGGAACAATGTTCCACATACGTGTAGTTCTGGAAAAGAAGCTTTGTTCATGGAATCTATGTTTAAATATTGGCACAGTTAGAGAGTGGGGAAAACCGTATACAATGGTTGTAACTAGTTGAGTGTTTTTTTTGTGAAAATTTAGCAAGAAGAAACAATAGATTGGAGTCAGTTGAGCACTTGCCACAGAGCAGAGACAGGCTCGCAAAATCTCTTCTGTGGGAAAGCGGTTGCAGGGAAGAGAAAAGGGCATCACCCACTAGGTTTCAAAGCCGGTTTTGAACCATCAAGACTGGATAGGGCACAATGAGCAGCTCCTGCCCAGATGTGGTAACAGTACTCCATTTTCGGACATACTTGGCTCTTATACAAATAGAGGATTGCATCGACAGTGAGATACCTACTAGATTACCAGTTGAAAGATGAGAAACATTATTAGTAACCAAGAAAAAATGTAAAAAAAATATTAGTTTGCCTCAAGGTTACTAAATGTAAAAATCTAAACAAACTTTGAGATTAAATGAATTAGACAGAATTAATTTTGTTGAGATTCATTTCTTTCAATAGAAAGATTTAATAAGCAAACAATGAAAAAAACTTATGAAAATTAAGATTCAGAGTAATCTATAATATAAACTTCATCTGTCTGTTTAAATGTATGTACGTTAGTATGTCTGCCTAAAACTTTCGACAGAAGCGATGGATTTTCATGAGATCGGTATCGTTTCGAAACTCGACCCTTCGGACGACAAATATCGAAAAATTGGTCAAAAACATAAATTTCTTCACCCTCAATTGGGCACTTTTCTACAGGGGAGGAGCGCTTTTTTTTTCACCGATATTTTTAAAAGGAATTCCTTCTTTTCAATTGACTAGCCTTAATTTAAACTTTTGCCACTTCTGGTTTGGCGATGGACGCAACAGCAAACGTTTTTTTCTTACTACAATCTTTTTAAATGGTTATTGAGGGTCTTTTTGGTGGAGCTCTTCTGTAACGTGACCATTACAAACAGAGGAAAAAAAAATACAATCCAGTTCGGCGTTCTTTCTTGTTTTAACACAAAAGCATTTATCACCGTTACTCTCCAATCTCGACAACTTAAAAAGTCTCTCCCTGTCCATCTAACCTGACTCGCGTTTCTCCTTCTCCCTATCACATGCTGGCCACCACCGGGTCATTCTTGCCTTCACTCTATATGTCAGTCTCCTTCAGCGCCGACTTTGTTTCTCCCTTTTTTTCTTTTCAGCCAGCCTGTGCACAATTCTTAATTTGCATACGCGTTCAAACGCTGCTCCTGCTGCGAATTGCTTACCATCTATCTTTCGCTGCTACTGATATTTTCATATGCACTCATATGCATTCTGTAACATTTCTACAAAAGAGATCAAAAATTTTTCTTTTAGAAGAAATATTTGCTTCATACTACCATGTAACTTGCAATGTGGCTAAGATGACAAAAGAGGTAGTAGTGTCACCACGAATAGCAAAATAAATCCAGGTGAGAGTGTATGCAAGAAAGAAACACCCAACATAGCGAAGCAATTACGAAGCAGTAGAAACATAAGATTGAAACATAAGATTGAACAACAACAATGCGAAGATGTTGGCATCTTAAGATGATTAAGTTTGCTGTTGGTTTTGCAACTCATTAATTCTTTTCATAATCGTCCTTATTAGCAAACGCACATAAAAGAAAAAAAAAAGCAATTGCAAAAAAAAAAAAAAAAAGATATATCTTTGTTCTTTTTCTTTGATACAAACTCGATGAATGAATGCAAAAAAAACGCCGTAATTATTGGTGAATTCAATTGACTATTAGAGAATAAACAAACGAAACAAGGAAGCAATCAATAGAATGTATAATTCTTCTCGCAGAAAGACATTCTTCGCATGCTGATTATTTCTTTTACCAAAGATACCAACGAATGTATTCTTTCAGTGATGCCGACAGAGTTCCTTGATGGAATTAAAACAACAAAGTAAATAAATACCAAAATTGCTTTTAGAATTCCAATTTTGTCATGACTGAATATTTTTGGTTTGTTGAAAAATACCTTGGTTCTTGACTACTATGAACTACGATTACCCTCTACCCCCACCCTGGGTGATGCCGTTATTTATCTTTATATTAGTACTAGTAGTTCAACCCGGCTTTGCTCGGGCTCTATGTACTGTTCATAACTTTATGTGCATATATATATATATATATATATATATATATATATATATATATATATATATATAAAGTTTGAGACATGTCCAGATAACCTACATCTAACATTTCAAGAGTTTAGACCAAAAATTGGCGGAGGAATTTGTTAGAGTCTTCAAAGGTCAACTCTTTTAACTTGGACCTCTTGGCAACCAAATTCTCGGCCAAAACCTGATTAAAAACCTTGCTGCATGTCTGAGTACCCTTTATGTAAAATTTCAAATGTTTAGACCCAAAATTGGCTGAATA
Organism: Euprymna scolopes; assembly: GCF_053919585.1. Classification (NCBI taxonomy): domain Eukaryota; kingdom Metazoa; phylum Mollusca; class Cephalopoda; order Sepiida; family Sepiolidae; genus Euprymna; species Euprymna scolopes. The sequence continues at coordinate 38,493,428 of NC_136490.1, read as the reverse complement.
GTTTGCTAGAGACAGCAAAGGTCAAATCTTTTTGAATTTTGACTCCTTAGCGGCCAAATTTTCGCCCAAAAACCAATTAAAAAGCTTGCTTTGTGTCTGAATACACTTAATGTAAAATTTCAAATATTTAGGCCAAAAATTGGCTGAGTAATTTGGTAGAGACTGCAGAGGTCAAATTTTTTAAAAACTTTGACCCCAATTTTGACCTCTTAACATTTATTGTTTTGGATATAATCAAATTAAAAAGTTTGATCCATATCCAAATAACCTACATCTAAAATTTCAAGTGTTGGGACCCTAAATTGGCAGAGGAGTTTGGTAGAGTTTTCAATGGTCAAATTGTTAACAGCCAAATTTCTAGCTGAAAATACATTAAAAAGATTTTCCCAAATCTCAATGCATCCTCACACCAAATCTCCAGTCTGTAGACTGAAAATTGACAGTAGTTTGGTAGGGAAATGTACACACACACAGGGACAATTTCATTTTTATAGGTATACTAGCATTTCAGCCCGGCGTTGCCCGGGTGTTTAGGTGTATGTTGAGCCAAAAAAAAGAAAGAAAAAAAAAAAAAAGATCAATTTTTTAAACTTTGACCCCAATTTTGACCCCTTAACATTTATTGTTTTGGACTCAAATCAAGTTATTAAATTCAATCCATGTCCAAGGAAGCTATATCTAAAATTTCAAGTGTTTTGACCCAAAATTGTCGGAAGAGTTTGGTAGAGTTCTCAAAGGTCATATCGTTGAACTTTGACCCCTTAACAGCCAAATTTCTGGCCGATAACCGTTACAAAGATTTTCCCAAATCTCAATACCCTGTATATCAAATTTCGAGTCTGCAGACTGAAAATTGACAGAGTTATTGCGTAGGGAAATGTACACACACAGACAGACACACACACACAGACAATTTCACTTTTATAGATATATAGATTCATGTAAAAAATAACGGATATATATATATATATATATATATATATATATATATATATATATATACATACTCTTCCAGTGTTCGCACTAATCTATTATATTAATAAAGTGATCTCGATTTTTCTTTTGTCTATACAGTTTGTATAAGATACTCATCAAACATTTTTTGATAAATCTTTCGAACTCCTCACAGCATCTGAAGTGTGTTCTGTGAAACGATATATACATTTCATCCACATGTAAAACCTATTACATTTAATCCAAACAAAATTACTCTCTTGATTAGGCATTTCCATACAGAATGTAGCAAAGTTTCACTCTCCACGCATTAAGTCCTATCACGCCACTCACGTCACTGGGTTACAATACTGACAAGTATACTTATTTTTGCATGACTGCAATCATTTTCTTTGCACCCTTCATCTATGTATAGTACAACAATCTAAATAATAAGCACTCCCTCCAATTCAAATATAATCTACCTTGTATCATGCTTACATTCATATAAAACAGAATGACAGCAGTAATTTGATTTTTTACACATAAATAATAAGGTTACACAATAAGTGCAGTGGAATTACTGGTCAGTTGAGAGAGAATAACCAATCTATATTCAAGAAGTGTGAGACAATGGAGATGGATGAGAACTCAGATGTGGAGGAAGTATATCTGAATGGCGTTGCTATTGTGGCTGTCGAGAAGATTTAATGATAACACTGGACTACAGAGTGGAGCATTAGTGAGGAGTGAATGGAGTAAATTCAAGAAAATTCTGTCATTACTAAACAGCAGAGCACTACAAATGTTGACTAAGGAAGAGTCTATCAGGTATGTATACAGTATGAGGCCGTTGAGGATTGGAGACGTGTTGCATATAGAGAAATTATATGAGAATGATATGATAGGCGTTTAATATCAAACCAATGACATGCTTAGTTCTGGCGACCTCAAAGGAAAATGAAATCTGGATCATATAGGGAGATGTGTGTAAAAGAGTAGACTAATGTCATGACTAACTTGAAGCAATGCATGAAAGGTCTTTGGTTAGTAGATCTGGAACAGTTAAGGTAGACTCTGGAATTCTATTTCAAGTTCCTGCTTCCCTAACTGTACTGACATGCAGAAGTTCAAGTGCAACATGAACCGACATCTTGCTGCCCAAATCCCAACATAGTGCCCCAGTAGTTACTGCTCCTGATAGTAGCCCCCTACACCAAAGTGGCAATGCACCTTGTTTGGGGTAAAAAAAAAAAAAAAAAAAAAGGTAACAGATTCAATGCACAGGAGAAGTCCAAGGAAAACATGATGGGAAGTAATAAAAATCTACTTGAGAGAAAGAAGGATAAATAAAGACCCGGTCAGAGATAGGTTACTTTGGAAGTCAATTTTTAAAGTCGTCCAATACATGTCAGTATGTAAAATGGATGCTAAACTAAATATGATATCATTTCTGATGACGTAAAGAAAAAATGAAAGCATTTACCATCGACTTTTTATTTAGAGTGTGGGGATTACTTTCAGAATTAATTTCAAACATTTGTTTGACTTGCTTTCCGCTTCCTCTAACCACTTTAAATAGTTTCGTCTGAAGGCTAGAAAAGAGCACATGTTTTACTTGCTAACTTTTGTGTGATGGAACAGATATAGAATATTTACTTGTATAAAAATATATAAAAACACATTGTTCTTTATTATAGAGTTGAGGATTGATAAAATTGCACAACTTCTCATGTGTATGTGTATTTCTCATGACTATGTGATTTACAAATTACTTTTTTCTATTTCATATTAATTTATTATTTAGTGAAATGAAAAATGCATCAGAATGAAGTTCTAAAACAATATTTTAAACATCCTATCAAAAAAGATAGTTTAATGAAGTGAAATATTGAGATCAAAACGTTCACTACTACATAAAATTACAACTGCATCTCTCCGGTTTGATTTGGTTGTTTTGTTTTATGGCATATCAACCCTTTTCGGGTTATTTAATGTTAAATCCAATAATTTGAGGGGAAAAAAGTTTTTATTCTTCAAGCTCTTTTTATTTTCAAATATTTATTCATAGTGTTTGGTTTGATTGTTTTGTAGAAAAATTGTTGCTTTTGTTTTTTTAGGACATGATTGAGTTTGAGAAAGAAAAAAACAACAACATCAATGTTTGGTGTATTCTTTTGTTATGAAGCCAGTATCATATGGTTGTTTCTTGAAAGAAACATCACTCTTTTATTCTCTCATGCCAGACAAACATGTGGCCAGTTTCCTCTTCCATGCATACGTCATATAATCTACTCTAGCTCTATTGACTTGTTGATTAATTTGGCACCTGTAGCTCTTAGTTTCTCATCGTTTATAAAGTCAAGAATTAACAAGTGAACTATGCATGGTCCCCTGTGAATGACTAAGTTCAGCATTGCCCCCCCCCCCGTTTAGCCCCAAAAGTCCCCAGGGGACATCAAATCCTAGTGAAAATGAACAGACAGTGTAGTTTTAGGCCTTAGTTCTGCACCATGCAAAAAAAGAAATGACTAAGTCCATCATTTGTCCTCCCCCCATTTAGCCCCAAAAGACCTTAACATATTTAAATTTGAGTTCAGCACCATGCAAAACTGCTAAATAGACATACACAGAGAATTTTGGACAAATATGGTAAAATAGTCCCAAAAATGGAGTGTTTTTATTAGCCCTAAAAGAGCCCCTGGGGCACACCCAAGAGTTATTGCGAAGTATAGACAAACAAAATTATATAGAAATCAGTTACAATTTTTCAGAAAGTTTTATAAAAATCCAAGGCATAACTTTTTTTTTTAATAAGTACAAAAGTGTCGATTTTAGCCATTTTAACCCGAAAGGCACCGCTAAAGAAATTGAAAGTATTTATGTATATTAAAAAGAAAAAAAAAAAGTAAACCAAAATGTAGAAAGGCTCCCGGGCAACACTGGTTAGGTACAGCTAGTTATAAATATATTGAAGTCCGAAATAAAAGTTTGTTTTGTTATATTATCAATTCAAATTTAGTTGAGTTTCTAAATTAGTTACATCTCTCCACACATACGTAGTGTTTCATGTTGCATGGTGCCTGTAGAATCCGACATAACATTCTCCTATAACATGAATGGGGTTTGACTTATCAAAACATAATCGAGAGACTTGACTCACCAGAAATCATGTTTGCTGTTATGTTGCATAGACATTTCACCCGTAATATAAACACAATTTACAGAAGAGCTGTATTTAACTTACAATAACACAATTGATAAAAATGTATAAATCAACAACCATGTAATACATGATCCAGCTGAAAACACAGAATGTTACTGATAAGGAAGTTTCAGTTTGAGATAGACTAATAGTGGGATTGTTAAAAAAACTTAAATTAAGGCCTGGCCTTAATATTGAAGGTTGCAATAGAAATTGTTAACCAGCAGTGTGCTACATTCTCGACGGGCTAGTCTCAACTCCTCAAATTTATTTAATCATTTTAATAATTTAACTGCTTCTCTTTGGTTTGGTTTCGTTGTTTTGTTTTAAGGCATATCAACCCTTTTCGTATTATTTAATATCAAATCCAGTAATTTTGGAAAAAAAAAAAAAATCTTTTATTCTTCAAGTTTTTATATCTTCAAATATTTATTAATGTTGTTTGGTTTTATTGTTTTGCAAAAAAAAAAAAAAAATTGTTGCAAGCAAGAAATTGGAAAACCTGCTGCAAGAAAAGATCATGGACAAACTTCAGGTTCAAAGCAGAGCGGACTCTAGAGAATTTGCGAATCAACGTCCTATATTAGAAGAGAAGAAAAGTATTTTTGAAGACAATGCCATAGAGAATAACAGAGATGAATAACAGATTACTCTGAAAGAGAGCAAAGAAGGCAATATAACTGAAGTAAGCACAGTAGAACCCCGGGATACGGCATTAAAATTAGTAACAAAATACAGTACAGTATAGAATACACATGCATATAATCAAATAACATTATAAATAACACCATAAGGCAGGGTAAATACCGTAACCTGGGGCCTGATAAACATTGTATTCCGCATGAAAAAACCGTATCCTAGGTCCACCGTATCCCAGAGTTTTATTGTAGAACCATTTTTCAATTGCTGTTATAGGAAAATAGACATTGTAAAAGATACAAAGCAGGAGGAAATACATTTCCTTGTTGGTTGAATTCTTTTAAGAAACAACCATATGATAAATTGAAAATTTGCGGGAGGGCACCTATCGATTTGAAGTTGATACATACTGGTGTTACAATTACACCTTTCAGACAATACTACAAAGTTACTCCCAGATTCTTATTTAATGCAACTAATTCTAAACTCTGATTATCTGTTAAGTGCTATGAAGTGTTTACCGATTCTCAAGCCAGTCGTCCTAGGCAGACGCAATGGTCACTGATTCATTGGCATGATGGAAAGCCACTTATATGAGACACCAAAAGCTCCAACCCTTTTATGCCATCAAGAATTACAGAATCTGTTAACCCTGGCACTGCAGCTCAATTTGCCAAAACTGAAACGATACAACTCCTTAATTGACCGTTTCATTTATCAGTCTATCTCAGTCGAAATGTCAAGTACCTTAGGTCCCGATACCTGACAATTCATAGGAAATATTGGACAAATGATAACCACTTGTAGGAACAAGCACAGAGATGCTTCTTGGATGTTCTAATACCTGTTTCTAACAATCATCTGAAACATGTCTATTATTACATCATCCCGTAATGTTTAAATCATGAAGAAAACTGGAGGCAAGTAAATAGAAACTTATTGAAATGAATCATTGCATTTGATGTTGAATATAAGTTAGAAGTTAAAATATAAGTTATAATAAGTTAAAATATTTGTATTATTTGGATATTCAGATAACTATACTCATCTTGACTCGCAACGTTTCAGCCGATGTAACTTGTTTCTTGTCAAATTAGAGAATTTTTCTGTCAAATTCGGAAATCTGTATGGAATTTTAAATGGAATCTCTTATTCAATCCTTGGAGGTAGAATGTTCTCCTTCCATCAGCGATTGTATTCTTAGTATCACTCGCACTGGGGATTGAACTTTCAACCTCTAAAAGAAAGTCATTTCGATTAACGGAATTTTTGCTTAGTACTTTATCCATTACGCCATGGATTTTTGTGGAGATAATACAAATCACACAAATTCTCAATCATTATCCAAAAAATTAAATATAAGTTAAAAAAAAAAAAAATTACCATTATCAGACTCAAATTGTGCAAATGAAATAATTTTATTAAAACGAAGTTGAAACACGATGTGTAGTTTGTGGTTAGCTTGATGCTGGAACTGCCTTTTCTTCCCTAAGGCAAGGGGGAGGGTTTAAGAAACATGTTCAATGAAAAAAATAGTAAAAATTGTATTAAAAGGCAATATAAGGCATTACAGTTGTGCCTCAGTAGTGTGCAAAAAGATGGGGAGGGGTCATCAATTATAGACTATCTTCTCATAATACTTATCAGTACTAGAAGTTGGTCAGACGACTGTATGCCAATGTCTAGCAGATAAATGTCAATAAGATTTACATAAAAGATTTGAAGAGAGTAGAAAGTGAATCTTGGGTTTACTTTTGTAATGCATCAATCACTAGTCTCTCTTCAGCGTCCAAAAAAGTCTTTAATTTAATACGTGCTACTGTCAACAAGGCTCCAGTCTATGTGCTTGTTTTACTGTAATGAAATGAAATGTGTTCTGACAAACTCACAACACTTGTGCTCCCTTCACGTAAATAGCTCTGACCAACTTGACAAACAGCAAAATTCCCCCCTTCCACTATAGAAGTCTTTTACTTAGAAACCTTTTTACTTTAACAAGTTTCTTCCTTCAAACTGCTAGACTTTGGAATTCTGTTACTTGCTTTTCTGACTGTACTAACATGCAGAAATTTAAATGTAATGCGAACAAACATCTTGCTTCCCAACTCCATACATAGTTCCCCTGTAGGTATGGTCCTAGATAGTATCCCCTTATATAAATGTCACTCCCTTGTCCTTTAGTTCTTATATTCTATAAGCAATGTTTCTGATAAAAGAGGAAGAATTGCTGTTTTCTGGGTTGAAATCTATCCAGCTAATGCTTTTTGTTTGCTAATTTTTTACCTTGAAGTGCTATTTTTAACTCCTTACATGAAGTGGCTTCATGCCTTGTCTGGGCCAAGTTTCATAAAAGGATAAAAGCAATAGGACTAGAGTAACTCTATAAAATCGGTGTAATTGTAAGGTGACAATTCACAAGCCAACAGACTGACGTTCACCATGCACAGGCATTGTGCCGATCCTAAAGAATAGTGGACGCATTAGGAATTTTCAAACACCTACACGAAGGTACAAAACAAGAATTTCAGCATAAATTACAAGGGAATCAAAATCCTGAGTAAATTTGATGCCAATCTTTTGAAAATTTTTACACATTTTTTGTTAACCCACTTTGGATGATTCTTTTTTTTTTTTTTTTTTAAACAAAAGGCTCCATTTTGGGATATTATCGTCAGGTCCAGAAATTTTTCACCGAAAAATGAAAGAAATTCTTTAAAATTTGAAAGATCTGATCTCTTGGATGTCTTACTGGTCTTTAAGCAAACAAGATATCCAGGAAAAACGTTTGAACAATCTTAAATTACAGTCAGTTTCGCTAATGCTAAACTTAGAAAACCCAGAGCTGCAAGGAAAAGAAATTGAATTTTTATGCATTTGTAGCAATGGAGGTAATGAATTATTTCTGACATGTTTTATTCCAGCAGGGAATAACCCCTCTCCTCCTCCTCCCAAAAAAGGGTTGAATTATTGTTAAAGAAACCAAACCAGTGTAAGTTTGGAGTTTTTGACCAAACAAAAGTGACGGTCAAATTAAAGATGCTTGAAGCTGATCGAACATATCTGAATTGAAGTAAATGTTGGATATAATAAACTTTCACGATTACTAAAGTCATTCATGGAACTGCTAACAAAATGTCTGCAAAAATACTCCATGGCTTTGATCTGTCTGTTTAATGATAAATCAACACTTTTTGAGTTGTTTTATACTGAAAGTGAACACCTACTAAAAACAATTGAACACAAGTTGTTACTTTTAATATCGCTGGGAAATTGTAGGTTCATACCTTTCACAAAAACATTAGTGCGTAAACTATTATTGCATGTGTTCTTTGGAATTGTCTCATCGATTTTCTTCTACTTTTATTCGAGCTCATTTGCCTTGTTGTCAGTCTAGTGGTCTCCATCTGTTCACTATTTTGATAACTCATTGTCATACAGTTTCCTATTCCGGTAGCTTCTTTCCAAGAATTGTGGAACTCTTTCTACTGACTTTTTTTCTCCTATCCATAGATTTAATCATTTCAAGATTAATGTCAATAAGCATCCCCTGTCTTTGCAATAATCATCTTTTAGCTGATTACATCAAGTGGCTTTATGCCTTGTCTGGAGCGATTTCAAACTGAACTGTTCATTTAATTCACCGGGATCGATTTCTCTTGTTGCGCATTTACTATCAGTTAACTTAAAGTTGTTTTACATGAGAGTGCTTCTCAACTTATAAGCAAGCTGTCATTTGAAAACAATTCTGCCAAGAATAAAGCATTTGTCTGGAAGAAATTAAATTGAGTTACATTTTAATTAATGACATGCTGAAAAAATCTACAAGAAAAACTAATAAATCACAATCAAATACTGATTTTATAAGAAAGCATTTGCTACCAAAGAATCGATAGACTATCTTTACTTAAAAAAAGATAAAAATCCTTCCTTCTGTTGTATTGTTATCATAAAGGAGACCGTGTGTGTGATCGGCTAATATGTTCTGTCTATTTGTGATATATTCATATCTAATTGTTCATATGCTTTTGTGTGTGTGTGTGTGTGTGTGTGTGTGTGTGTGTGTGTGGTACATTTATTTTGGACATACCTTCTTCATGCGTCGTTGACCTTGTCAACCTGGAATTCATTTCGTTCTTGGAGGGGAGACTGGAAACCTGTTTTGGACGAATATTCATTCACTCCAAGACGAGGAATTGGTTTTTATATAGTTTTTATTCACCTTCCAGATGTCGATCGCAGAAGAATGGAAAGTTAATGTCTTTGCTTGAATAGGTCTTATTTTCACACACGTCAGCGTCCCACCCCCCCAATGAAGGGGAGGGGACGACCTGTTAAGCCGTCTGTTCTTCTCTACGTCCAAACCCAAACTCACTGACTCCAGCTAACCTGATCACATGACACACGCAGATCCGATCAGCTGACCCTCACTTCTGGTAAAACGTGTCTACAATATGATTTAACATATTTCTTTCTTATTTACGATCTATTTCCTAACACTTCAACGTTTGTCTTTTAGCTTGGTTATGGATGATATAGGCGTAGATAAACTCCATGTGCCATCACTACCTGACATTAATCACTTTACTGAATTTTCCTATTTCAAACATGCCTTCTCTCCAACAAGGTGATCTAAATCAACCATTCAGAGCGTGGTATCTTTCAATACTCACTTCTTTATGTAACATAGGCGAACCAACTTTTCAGATAAAAGATAGACATTTAATAGAGTGTGTTCCAGAATAATCCATCATCATCATCATTATAAAAAACCTTCTCTGCATTTTGCAGAATACACCTAGTGCTTATATCCAGTTTTGTAGCCTGAAAGAAAAGCCTGAAAGAAAGGTTTGAATCATATCCATGACGGGTCGCTAATCAGTTTTCAAGATTTTTTTTTTTTTTGCTAACAATACTGATACTCACTTATACACAAGGGTGAAATGTTTTACATTAATATGCCCAAATTGTCACTCATCTAAATCCTGACCAAGAACGTATATATCAACATGATGATATAAGAAATACAATTATTTATAAAAACGATTGCATTAGTTATGGTAGGAATATTTTTTTTATTAATAGATCAAACATGAAGAAATGTCTCGTCCAGACTAAGAGGTGTTCAGTTCTGATCCAGTCCTAGTGACTATTTTAAATTCTTGAGTAATCTTCTTCAAAATGACAATGAGACTGCTTCAAAAGGAACAAGGAGACTGCTTAATTGTATCCAATGTGGCATTATACTCAAGTTTGATTCTGGGAAGAACCAAACATTTTTTTCTTTCAATATTAAATCTTAACACAATGGATACAGCAAGCACCTTGCATAATGATATATTTTCATTGATGAATGATAATTTTAACAAATGAAATAAAAAGAAATCTACCAAACTTCATTTCATGTAAGTGCGGTGTGTCAGTGGCGACAAAGCAGCGTGGTCTAGGTACTCTACCATGGGTTAATTAATATGTCACTGGTGGTACCCGTCTCTTCTCAAGTACACTATAGAGTAAACCTCTAAAAATGCCACCAACTGAATTCTTAATCTTTCTGCAATCCAACTATATTTGATACAAATAAATTTCAGTCTATGTTTGATTTCTACACCAAGTTTCAGTCACGAACGTCCAATTATTTCTGTTCATTATCGATAATAATAAACACACCTGGATACAACTTGCAGAATTGTCAATAACTGGCACACTCCTCTCTTGGCACTACTCAAATTTTGGCTGCGACCGAGCTCTTCAGTTGAAGAATAGTTTGAGGGGTGTTATGATAGGCATTATCTTTGAGAACTCCACAAATAAGAATGATGAGGAAGGGGGGGTTATGGTTCGGTAAATGGGAGGCCCATTCGATATTATATTTATTACTGATGAAACGATCACTAAAGTGGCCCCTCATATTATATGGTGGTAAAACAAAGACTGTTGTTTATGGCTGAAATCTGGTGAAGAAATAAGGTACCAAATATGATTTGATTACAAAAATGATTTTGAATTTTACTAATGCGTGGCATTTGGGGTTGGAGTAATCATTCTATAGTATATGATTGTCTAAATTACAAGAGAATAATATTTTCTTGAAGTATCAAATCACTACTGCAATTGGGGCTCTTTAAAATATCAGGTAGAGGAATGATCATGATCACATAAATAAGCGCTTTCTATTCTTGCATAATTGTCTTTAGCTGTCATCTTTTCACTGGCCACAAGCAAACTGATTTACTTGATTGTCAAACATCGCTCTTATGTAGCTGTGGCCTTCACCAAATATCGATTAGAATTGGCAAACAACCAAGTAACATTGGTGTAAAAATTTCAACTTGATGAAGTTCACGTCTTTCATTTTGTTTTTCTTTTCTTTGTTTTACTTCCAAATCCAAATTAACCTTCCTTTTGCTTTTGAAAAATATTAACTAGAAAATACATGTACGAAATACCAAAGATGGAACGAATCTTGTTGGTCAAATATACAAAATAATAAAGAAAAATACAAAAGGAAAAATGATTAAAAAAAAACAAAAAAAACTTATTAATGCTATATTGATGTTCAGTAACAAATTAGATCTATGAGATGATCTCAATGGGTTGAGAATATAGGAATAGGGTGATAAGAACTATTATTATAATCAGGACAAAAATTCGAAAGATCTTTTAATCTCGGCAAGTTTAATGCTTCTATACTGACAAAAATTTAAACACAATATTCTGACTGCAATATAAGCTGTTTTGAAGCTAAAAACAAACACAAAATTATAGCAATCCTACGCATTAGGGACCCTATGTCAATAGCTATCAAGTTAGCTAGTGTTAATTTAGATAAGGGTCACACTGAGTACATGATAACTCAGATCTATGAATCAGTCATTCCCAAGGTTGAATAAAATATGAGTAATGGCAAGAAGAGGCAGGGGGACAGCAGATCAAATGGTAGACGGAACAAAGTCAAGGCGTCAAGTTTTCGAGCTGCGAGAAACAAAAGTTTTCAAATTAGTCTCTGTGTAAGCCGTGCGAATAAGACACAGTCAATAATGTAGAATAATCGAAATAGAATGTTACCTTGATATATATTCGTCTACGTCACTCCTTTTTTCAGTCAGGTCCTGGAAATGATCTTAAACTTTATCCGATGGTGAGGCCCCAGCTTGCGGGCTTTGGAGAGTGTGGAGCCACCTTTTGATTGCCATTGCTCCCAGGTCCACTCTGACCCGAAGTGATAGTACCTGTTAGGGTCCCAACAAATAGAAACTGACTTGGAAAAAACAAATATAATCTATTAAAAAAATTTTCTTCAAAATCACTGGATTCGGCATTAAATAACCTTAAAAGGGTTGATATGCCATAAAACAAAAATAACAAACCAACCAACAACCTTTTTTCAGTAAGTTAGAAAGTAAAGATAACATTAGTCTCGCTCATTCATCCATGCTCTCCAAATAAAGCCTTGAAGAAAACTCAGTGAATGTATCACTGTGTCTACTTTCTTTCATAAAGAAGGAGCTTATTTCTATAGTAACCACTAGACGAAATGATAATGGAAAGAATAGACCATGAAAAGAAGTGGAAAGTGCATAAAAAGACCAGCACGTTTAAACACCCGACACGTATGTAGAAAGAACTTTGATTTTTTTTTTTTTTTTTTTTTTTGCTCTTGAAAATATAACAGCAAAAGCCGTGACCCGGCAATATTAAAGAAATGAAAAAATCGCAATTTTCAATCAACTTTCTAATGGACACATCTTTATTAGCATTATGTCTTTATTTCTACAGTTAAACTTATTGGGTTGTTTTGATCTTTGTAATCTCATCTATGTCCATAAGACGTAGCAATTGAAAGAGGAAGGTTGATCAGCACAAGTTGGATGTCCACCTCAACCACATCTTGCATTGCTGATGGGTTTACCATGTCCCAACTGCTGTTCTCTGCCATCCATTTTGTTACAGCAATATCTTCAATGGTTTCAGTGAATAGCTGGTTTGACAACCATCAGAGAAGACTTGATGAAGCTCTCTGGTTCACAGGTGGTTGACCTTCGATAGTGGGATTGTTAACCATTTTGTGTATAACTGTCAGAACTGCCATGCATAGCTCATTTGGCCTCAAAGTCAACAGTCTAGGTAATTTCTGAAATAGTCTTTTTCTATTGACTGTCGTATATTGCTATTGTGCAGTTCTAGGAGGTTCATCCTCCCAGGCTTTGCTTTCTCTCTTTTAAGAAGTGGTTAGTTTATTGCTAACTGCTTGAGGTGTCCCTAGCAGGGAATTCCAATGGGGCTACCTAAGCATTTTTTGCAGACCAGAGTGTTCCTCCTTCAAGGCGCTCGCTCTTCAATCCCACTTTCTGATGCTTGTGTCACATCTTTCCGATATAAGAGAGAGATAAATGCCTCCAGGAAGTGGTACAAGCCTGAGAAAAGACCAGATCAATCTGACCAAGGTGAGCTGTATTGCAACATCAACAATAATGTCAGCTATTCGATGATTTACATCAACAATATTTGTCTGTCCTCCAATTAACAATTGTTCACAGACTAGAATAGCATTGAATGCAGACATGTTGTTCTAGAAGGAAGAGATACTTCACCACCACCACCACCATTTTTACCCCGAATTTGTTGTTTACATCTGCATAACACTGCATTGACAAATTCAACAGTCGGCAACGAATTTATAAAGAAAATCAATACCGAATGTAAATAAAAAATATTTTAATCTTTGAAATTACATAATTTAAAAAAAAAAAAATATCGACCATGTTAAAATGCTCAGACCTTGAAGCAACCACGCAACAATGTGATACTTACAAAAAGTAATTATTACAAGAGATAAGAACCGACTGTTCCTGCCTACTTACCTCTCCACAAAAGAAAAGTTCAACACAAGATTAGTTTTTAAAGTGTGCGATAAGTACCTCCTCAAAAAAAAAAAAAAAGAAAAAAATGGGGGGGGGAAGCACTCTGAATGGGATAAAATAAAAATTGCCAGTAATGTTAAAAGATTATGGTCAGAGAAGAATGCAAGAAAAAAAAATCAGTATAAAAAATGGTATTATGTCGTTTTTGTCAAATATTATTGATTTATATTATTAATAAATATTATTGAGGAATCATTTACAGTCAAAATTTGAGTTTTGTTTCTAGATAAACCCGACATCAGGTCAAATTCGATAGCCAATTTATATGATTTAGCTTATTCATAAATTGTTGACATATTTCAAGCATGTTTTTCTCAATTTTACATGCATAATATTAGATTTTAAAATGGAAATGATTTCTCATTTATAATACTGAACAAATACAATATAAGCCCATTTTTAATGCCTATGCATGATTTTTCTTGCACTCCTTTAAACATCACAGAATTGTCCCAGTCAAAACATTTCACTTGTCACTTGGGACAAAACAAATACTACACTCTGATCCTAGCTCGATTACTGGACAAAACGATTGCCCCATTTTATTCTATCAAATCGTTGCAGTTTAAGATTTACGCCACACGCTCACTGCGGTTTATCTTAAGAAACGTTTTATTCTACACCGAAGCGAAAATTAAGAAACAAAACATAACACCTAATTAAAAAACAAAACATAACACCTACATAACAAGAATACAAGACACTCGATAACCAAAAGCACCCCCTCCCTTTTTAAAAAAGAGGATCTTTAGTGTACCATCGGGAGATCAATTTAGATTAAAAAAAAAAAAAAAAAAAAAAAACTCCCACCAAATTTAAATCTTAAATTAAGAGATGTTTTAAGTTTTTTTTTTTTCTTTTTTGAAAGTAATTTCAGATGAGTTTGTTCAAATTCTTATTACCCCCCCCCCCAAAAAAAACCCCGGATAAATTAAGAAAGTACAGGGTGGAACTATAAATTTGTCACTCTAAAGAAAACAACACTGCAGCTTTATTTTAAAACTTTTATTGAAAATATCAATTCAGGTAACTTGATTATGTTGACATCTATTCAATGTAGCTGCGTTCAGCCTCAATCACCACCTTGTACAGATCTGGAACTGGGAGCATGCCTTTTCTACAAGTGTCAGTGGGAGCTCAGTAAATGATGACAACCAGGTTGGCTTTGATGTTGTGGGAGGTCATATTGGTGATGTTCTCGACATATGACCAAACGAAGCAGGTTCAAGTTAGAGAAAAAAGGGAGCAGTGAGAAAAGGGTACAAAGTTGAAGCACTCCTTAAGCTAAGCCTAGGTCTCTTTGGACTTGTAGACATGCGCCGAGTCCTGCAGTCACACCTAGAACCCAGGGTCTGCCAGCGGCCACCTGATTGTACTAGATAATCACCACACTCTTCAGCATATCCAGGTATACTTTTGTGTTGACTTTCAAACTGGCTTCAGAGATATGAGGTGGCATGATGTGGCCCTCATTTCAAACTACACAAAAGACCATAACCATGGCCAGAAACTTTGTTTTCATCACCTTGGGCACATCCGTCAAGCATTGAACCACCCGGATTTGCATTTTGAGGGTGTTGGCAATGGTCCTGTTGTCATAACTTGGATCAGTAGAGAGCATGTAGGTGTACAGCGGCGAACCTTCAATCTCGCTCGTTGAACATAGTGTCACTTTTCAGACATGATAAAAGGCTACTATCGCTCTTGGGATTTGTATACAACTGGGTAAGTAGTAGATTATCTGCATTAAAAAAAAATTAAAATAAATAAAACTGGTTTTCATCAAACGGAAATGGAATCATGTCGTTTTTTCTAGGGCGAGAATTTTATCGTTCCACCCTGTAAAAGAAAAAGTCCATCAATTTCTATATGTTATAAAGACGAGTCTAATAATCAACATTTACCAATTTAAAAGAGGTTGAAATGCATCAGGTTCCATTATTTAAGTAAAGTCAAACCTCAAGAAGATAAGATTTAAAATAGGCCACCAGACAATGTCGAGTAATTGCTTGTAGTCAGACAAAATGTGAAAAGAAATTATATATATATATATATATATATATATATATATAAGTGGCCATTGTTTTTTTGTTTGTTGTTTTTTCAACCAATCAGCCTGTAGGTTAAGTAGGATGTAGATAACAATTGTCAATTTAAGCGAAAAAGGCCACACAACATCACTCGAAAATCAGTTACTAAAGCACTTATTGTCTCAACGTCAAAGAAATAAAGCAATTAGCCAAATTGAGAGTAGAGAATAAATATCAAAGAGGAAACTGATTTTAAACTTAAAACATTCAAAGTGTTGTTTTGCAGCAACAAAATAAAATGCAAGTTTAGTATCAATGTACTTTTCAGCGATGAAGAATTTTTATTATTTACGTTAAACCATTTATGTGTTTGTGACCGTTCTTTTCATTGTCGTATTCACCAATTTTTTGGCTGATAAGTTACCCTGCAACAGAGCGCATATAGGTGCATGTGAGAAAATCAACGGTAGCAGCCGAAAGATAGCTGATTAGTGAAAATATTAGCAGCAACAGCCATTAGATCACATATGCAAATTAGCAAGTGTGTGTGAGCTTGTGGGACAATAAAAAGGAGAGAAAAATACTCCATGTGGTCAAAGGGAGAAACAAAGTGCACACCGAGCAAGATGGACGTGTTAAAGTCAAGGGTGAGAAAGTGCTGACTGGTGCCGGCGTGGGGTAGTGGTGACAGAGACTTAAAAAAAATAAAAATATGTGTGTGTGAAAAGTTTTTAGAAATATAATGAAATGCGTTGTTTTGAAGAAACCACGAATAAATACATTTCATTTGCATTTTTAAAATATGCAAAGTCGGATTTTTGATTTTTTGTTTTGTTTTATTTGTTTGTTCTTTTGCAGCAGAAATATATATGCACATATGTAGCCAATAATGTTTGTAATAAGTACATGAACATATTATAATAATGCTTTGCTTGTCATTGAGCACTTTTTGATAAACAGTGGAGCTTCAGTCAAAACTACAGCAATATAATCATATATATATATATATATATATATATCTATATATATATATATATATATATATATATTATTGTTATTATTTTATTAAATTTAGGTCAACAAAATTCACATAGATCGATGCAATAAATTTACTGTTTCAATCTAAAAAGATTTCATCAGGCGATAGTGGCCTCCATTTTTACTTAAGGCCAGTCTCTTAATGAAAATAAGAAATTCGGAAGGCTTTTTTCTTTCTTTTTTAGTGTAATTGAATTTACTATACAAATTATAATTAAAAAAAAAAAGGGAAAATAAAAAACCTTCAGAATTAATTTTCATTAAAAAACTGGCCGTAAGATGGTAATTTTGTTTACCTAAATTGAATAAAATAATATTCTGCTCTGTTTTATTGAGCACTATCAACGACTTCGTTAAATTCAATGGTTTTTACTTTTGAATATCTTTACCTGGAATATATATAGCATCTCAGTTTATTTTTACACTGACTCTCATCGGATGTAGAGTTAAATTCCTTTGTTCAACATTAACTGATGCTGGATATCTAATAAGCATGGGACACTGAATGAGGACAATTTAGCTCAAATCAAAACTCCTCGAAGAAAGTAGGAGAGCACAACGTCCGAAACATGAAAATGGCAGCAGATAAAGGAAACAGTCCAACACATGATATATAACAATTTCAGAAACAGCATCAAAATACTATCCTCCATTCTATAATGTGTGTTTATTTATATATTTTTCTATGAATAAATATATATCCGTCCTGTCACACAAAAAAGTTAGTCAATACAAAATGTGCACTTTTCTAACCTCTGGATGAAACCATTTCAAGTATTGAGGGAAAGCGAGAAAGCAAATAGTAAACCAGACAAATCCCTACTTTCTGGAATGGATGTATCGTTACACACGTGTTTACACACTCAGACCCAACACGTTGTAGCAGAGTATGTCACAAGGAATATTAGACAAGTAATAACTTTTTTTTTTTTTTTTTTGTAACCAATGTCTGGAATGAATTTAGAAAAAAAACAAAACAATCTTTTACTCTAAATAAAAATTTAACAATGACCGACTTTTTTTTTTCTTTAGGTCATCAGAAATTTATACATGAAAAATTAACTTACTAACGTAATTTTATATGAATGTTAGAATGAACACTGGAAAAGCATTTTTTTTTTATTCTTGGTGAAGAATGCACACTAGTGTATAATAAAACTAATAATGAAACAATGAATTTGTGGATAATTTAGTAAAAACCGATTTAATCTATATAAATAAAACAGTAAATGTATGTATGTGTGTCTCTGAAAATATTTAACGGATAAACTGTTAAACTACTGCTCACATAACACTGAAATTAACATGAAATAGTAATCATACATCAAGGATGGTTTATAACGAGTAAAGTCTTTAGATGGATGAATAACACGTACAGAAATGTGTCAGCAAGTTGAAATGCAAAATGTTCATTTCAACTTGCCGACATATTTCTATTACTTTTGCGCATGCACAAATTCACTCGTAGCTTCAAGTAGTTTAACTTTAAATCTTATCTATCTGTTGATAGCTCAAACGTTAGGGAATGCGGTTGGAGCACTAAATGTTTTGGTTTCAATTGTAGTTGATGGCATCAAAATATATTTTTTTAATTTTGGAAATCAGTACTATATATGTGTGTGTGTGTGTGAAATTTAAAAAATCGGCCCAGCAATTAAGAAATACATAGGCAACAAACACACAAACACATCACAAAAAAAAACAATTGCAACTACTGTGGTGTAAAAGAAGAAAAAGAGAAACAAGAACGACCGACCGCGTTTTTGTGTGGCTTACCTCGTGTTCATAATGAAGAAGAAAGAAATAAAAATGGCTGCCCTGTTTCTTTATATGCCTACAGGGTGACCACGAGGTATACAAATGAGATGCTCCTGATTGGAAATAAAAGAGGAGTGATTTGGGGAAGGAGGGCATTTCTGAAGTTTGATTGCGAGCAGAGAAGGTGTATTTCAGAAGTTCGTTTTGGAGTGGAGAGAAGACGCGTCAAGTGGGCACAGGAAGGTGAAAGTTCGGACAGCAGTGTCACGCAAGCGACAAGCTATTTCGGCGTATCAAGCAATTAACATGGCTGAGTGGAGACTGAGCACTCAGATGTTGAGACCCTTTACTGGGGAGGGCGACCTGATTAAGTGGCTGGAGAAATTAAAAATGGTGGCGAAGCTGCAAAAGATAGAAGATGTGGTCACCCTGCTGCCGCTATAGTTAGAGGGGGAAGCCCTCACGATTTACCAGCAGATGCGAGATGAAGACAAGGAAGACCTTGCCTTAGTGGAGCAAAGGCTGAAATTGGCCTTCGCGGAGGGCCCATTTGAAGCACTTGGCAAGCTGTCAAGTTTGAGGTGGACCGGCGAGTCCGTTGACGTCTTTGCGGCAGAGATCAGGAGACTGGCAGGGTTGGCTGGTTACGTGGGGAGGAGCCTGGAGATGACGGTAAAGCTGTACCTAGTGAACGGCTTCCCAGAGGAAATCTCTGCGAACATGCAGAGAATCACGGGGATCCATTCTATGGAAGTGGACGATCTCTTGGTCCACGCCAGAGTCCTAGTGAAAAATGTTAAAAGCCCAATCGTGGCTGCAGCTGTGAGTGGAAATATGTGCATGAGGCCTCACTTGAATGAGAGGCAGCCGGCGAGGCGACAGGAGGGGAGACCTGCCATCAAGTGTTTCCGGTGCCAGGGTCCTCATCTGATCAAGGACTGCAAAGAGCCGAGACCGGGGATCACATGCTACCGATGTGGACAAGTGGGGCATATTAGCCGCTATTGTGTTGCTGCACGGGACCAGGGAAACGAGTGAAGGGGAGCTATTGCGCCAGTGGTTACCCCTTCTGTGTGGAAATGGCGCATGATGGAACATTGCCTCGGTTACCGGTGGTAGTCAATGGGAAAAGAGCCATAGCCCTTGTCGACACAGGCTGCACTACAACGCTGTTAGCAAGGAATGTCGCGAGGTCATGGAGCGGAACCAGGATTATTAGGACCGCGGATGGCAGGGATGTGAAATGCCTAGGAGAGACGACAGCGGAAGTAATTGTGCAAGGGGTGCCCATTGAACTGCAAGCCCTAGTGTTGAATCATCTGGTCGGTGGTGTCGACGTGATTATAGGTATGAGTGCAATTAACCGACTGGGGGGCGCTACGTTAAGAGGGGGCCAAGTGACGTTTGGACATCTTAGCGCAGTGGGGATGGCAGGAGTGGAAGGTGATAGAACTGTCAGAACCCCAAAACCGGAGGTTTTCTGCATTGAGGACAAAGATTTCCTGGCGAAGTTTGATGGCGTGAGGTGGACGGTGGAATGGAAATGGATCTCCGGGCCCCCAGAACTACAGAATAAGGTGGGCTGCTACGAAAACACCCTGCGAGGAGAAATAAGAAAAGGATTCGAGGAAGAAGTGGAGAGGTGGATAAAAGAAGGAATTCTGAAACCGTGGACAGGGGAAGAAAAAGGAGTGTTGCCACTACTGGCGGTTGTTCAGCCTACCAAAAACAAGATTAGGCTCGTGCTTGATTTTAGGGAATTGAACAGACACATAGCCTGCCACACTGGAACGGAGATCGACGTATGTGAGGATGTCATGAGGAAATGGAGAAGAATGGGGCGGGCCACTAAGATTGTCGATCTGAAATCGGCATATCTGCAGATCCATGTAGATGAAAAGCTCTGGCAGTACCAACTGGTCCGGTACAAGGGGCGGGTGTATTGTCTGACGAGGTTAGGCTTTGGGCTGAGTTCAGCCCCCAAAATTATGACTGCCATACTGAAGACAGTGCTGAGCAAAGACTGTACAGTGGAGGAGGCCACTAGCTCATACATTGATGACATCCTGGTGGAGGAGGCAGAGGTGACAGCAGAGAATGTAAGAAGCCATGTCGAGAAGTATGGGTTAACCGCAAAACCGGCGGAGGCCCTAGATGGAGGAGCGGTGCTGGGGTTGAAACTAAGGCGAGATGGAAAAGACAGCCTTGTCTTCGAACGAGGGAATGCAATACCCGAAGTCGGATCTGAGCTGACGAGGCGAGAACTCTTCTCAGTCTGCGGGAGGCTGGTCGGGCACTATCCTATCGCTGACTGGCTCAGGATAGCATGCAGCTTTATTAAACGACAAACAGGCACTGATGACTGGGAAGGCCGTGTGACGAAGGAGGTCACGAACATGCTGCAAGAAGTCATTGCGAGAGTGAGGAATGAGGACCCAGTGAAAGGGAAATGGTATGTCAGCGGCGAAGACGCGGGTGTGGTTTGGTGCGATGCGAGTAACCTGGCGTTGGGCGTCGTACTAGAGATAGGAGGTGTAACTGTGGAGGATGCGGCGTGGCTAAGAAAAAACAACGACTTCTCCCATATCAACGTAGCAGAACTAGATGCCGCTATAAAAGGAATCAATCTGGCCCTGAAATGGGGATTGAAAATAATTGAAGTCAAAACCGATTCGGCAATGGTAGCGTCGTGGATTCGGTTGGCAGTAACTGGCGATAAGAGAGTTAAGACAAGGGGTGCTGCGGAAATGCTGATCAAGCGCAGACTCGGAGCGCTCACCAACCTGATAGCGGAATTCCAGTTGAGAGTATCTTTTGTGTTGGTCCCGTCAGAAAAAAACAAGGCAGATTCGATGACACGCGTGAAGAAGGCCTGGCTGCAGGAGGGAAAGGAGGTCTCCTCAGTATGCTGTGCAGGGGAAGAAGTCAAAGAGTCACACGAAATGCACCACTTTGGTCGAGAGCGAACGTTATTCCTAGCCAGAGAGGTTTACCCGGAGACCACCGAGGAGGAGGTTAGGGAGGTGGTGGAGAACTGTCGAGAGTGCCAATCAATTGACCCTGGACTGTCCAGACACGAAGCAGGAGAGCTACACGTTGCGGAGGACTGGAAGCGATTGGCCATTGACGTGACACACTATCGCCACAAATTGTATCTGTCGATGGTCGACTGTGGACCGGGAAGGTTTGCCATCTGGAGAGAGATCAGGGCAGAAGCTGCATGGGCGATTGGAGGGGTCATCGAGGAGATATTTTTAGAGAGAGGGCCGGTTGAGGAACTCTTAATGGACAATGGCCCCGCTTTCCGATCAAAAGCCTTTAAAGGGGTGTGCGATAAGTGGGGAGTAAGGCAATTTTTCAGAGCAGCGTATCGGCCGAGTGGCAACGGAATAGTGGAGAGGAATCATCGCACCATTAAAGCCGCTGCGGAAAAAAGCAACGTATCACCCATAGAGGCGGTGTTTTGGTATAACATCTCGCCGAAGACCAAACAAGATGAGACAACTGTGCCTCATAGGGCCGTTTTCACATATAAGTGGCGGCATCCGTGCAACAAAGCAGCAGGAATTGAGAGTGAAGAAGCCACTATCAAAGTAGGTGAAGAGATGTGGGTGAAACCCCCCAATGCACAGTGTACCACTCGTTGGAAAAGAGGGGTCATAACAGGATTGCAGTCGAAGAACAATGTGATGGTGAATGGCGTTCCCCGGCATATCTTAGACCTGCGTCGTGTGACATTGCCGGTATGCAGTGAGGGCAGTGAAGAAGAAAAAATCGAGGGCCACCGAGAAGCAAATGATGCTGCTCAACCTGACTTAGGCCCGCGTTGTAGTGAACCTGAAAACGTTAACCCCCGAGAAGTTGTCCCCCAGAGGCCTCGACGTGAGAGGAGGCGGCCTGCTTGGATGGAGGATTACGAAGTATCCTATTGATCTCGAAGATCAGGGGGGCGTGTGGTGTAAAAGAAGAAAAAGAGAAACAAGAACGACCGACCGCGTTTTTGTGTGGCTTACCTCGTGTTCATAATGAAGAAGAAAGAAATAAAAATGGCTGCCCTGTTTCTTTATATGCCTACAGGGTGACCATGAGGTATGCAAATGAGATGCTCCTGATTGGAAATAAAAGAGGAGTGATTTGGGGAAGGAGGGCATTTCTGAAGTTTGATTGCGAGCAGAGAAGGTGTATTTGCAGAAGAGAAAAGCTAAAGTTGCAGAAGTTCGTTTTGGAGTGGAGAGAAGACGCGTCAAGTGGGCACGGGAAGGTGAAAGTTCGGACAGCAGTGTCACGCAAGCGACAACTACTCTTCCGATTTTTTTAAAAAGTTGATTAGTTCCTATTTTCCTAATAAGTCAATGCAAAAAAGATTTTTAAAAACGGCGTAATAATTATATGAATGGGTCTGCACTACGAAACAGGTGCTGCCAATTGAACATTTTTACATGCTGAAAGAAATAAACGGTAAAATGGAAAAAAATCTTGGGAGTGGGAATACAGACGGAGTACTATATATATATATATATATATATATATATATATATATATATATATATATATATATAACTACTTAATTTACTCACATAAATATACAAAAGTATAAATTTATGTGTAAACTTTAAGTATTTACTTCAAGAGTGCTCAGTACGTAGGTAGAGCTAGTTAGTAAGTTATAAAATATATATGGCGATTAAGCAACACTGAATATTCCGCATTTCATCCACTCTAGGATTCTTCAGACTTAACTGATGTGTGTGTGTGTGTGTGTGTGTGTGTGTGTGTTCAGTAGAAAATTGATTCTTAAATAAGAAATACAAACTCTGCGAGAATTAAAATATATTAAAGTGCATTTTAAGGCCGAGCGTTACTTGCTAGTCACTTACAAAAACTGTCTTGAATTTGACCGTTATGTCAACACATGTCTAGACGATTTAAAATTTCATTATGCAATAGGAATTAATAAGGACAGTCCAACAAGAATTTTATCAATAGTATCAGCAGGTGAGAAGTTATTCTAAGGCGACATCAGGTGTAACAAGTTTGTGAAACTTAATTCTTAACACAATAAAAGGTGAGAAAATCTAATTACGTCACTGGAAATAAATTGTTTTTATTATCAAGTAATATTTGGTCACGAGAAAAAGAGAATCACATGTGTTCACAGAGATCACATATAATACTTATCTAGCGTTGTGCAGTAGTGTCTTTAATTTTATAATTTTTGAAACTATGTCGTTATTTTCCTAAATTTTATATGGAAGTAAGACTGTAATGGACCAATACAAATACACACCCCTCACCTTTTTTTAGTTCTAAAATATTTTTTCTAACAAACCAAATAAAGGGAAATAAATCTTCCTTTAAAAAAATGAAAAAAAAAAAAAAAATGACGGCTATACGAAAATAAATCTGACTGAATAAATAATTTTCTGTAAAGTATAATTACTTTTTATTGCTCTTAACATGGACCAACGTTAAAAATAAAATGGCTATTAAAAATGAAACACCAATTTTGTAGGAAGGAATATATCATTAATAAAAATTTGAGAATCCGACTGATTTATTAAATGGACTCTCTGGTTGAATCCTGACATATGAGGTTCAGGCAAGTAGGTTATTTGAAATCTACACAGATCATTTGTTTATAGTGGTGAAGGCTTGGTGTAGAACCAGTCATACTTTTTGGAACCACTGCTAACCTCAGTCGGTTGATTGCCACAAAACAGAACAGACAGTAGACCTTAAGTTTTATATAAATTTTCCTTCTCTTAAATGCAGGTCTTAACGAAAAATCTCTCTCAGTAGTTTTAAATGTACCTTTAGATCAGTGGTTCTCAACCTTTTTTTACTCATGGACCGCTTTTCCCTTTTTATCTTGGTGGACCCCTTCATAAGTATTGGTCATAAGACAATCTTCTATTTTTCACTCATATAAATTTTGAGGTTTTAATAATCAAAGAAATATTATATAATTAAGCTTTATTTTTAAATGAAAACTAATTTAATGCAAATAAAGTATTCTACAACAACTATAATAATAATGATAAGTTTTGTTATGTTTTTCCTGTGCACCCCCAGAAATATTCCATGGACCCCGGTTGAGAACCCCTGCTTTAGATACTAACCTGGAAATCTATGTCTTGGCGCAATACATACAGCAGAATATTTCTAAATGGTCACGCATCTGATATTTGTCAAGCACATTGTTGCTTCACTTCGGTGATCTGCTGAGAACTGGTGTGTCAACGTGTTTATTATATATATATATATATATATATACGTTTTATTGTTTTATTACCGTATCTTTCTGTTAAGTTACATTATTGTTTCAGCTACTTGGCCGTTTTTTTGGCTAACTTAACAGAAAGATACGGTAATAAAAAATAAACCGCATATTTGCTCTACAACAGTATTGAGCACTTCCTTCAGTTTTTACTAATTACCATTTCCTATATATATATATACACACACACACACATACGCTGAGAAAGAGAAAATGGATTTACAAAAGAAAAACATCCACTTCAAAATATTTCAATTTTTATGTATAATGTTTTTGCTGCTTACAAATTATCAGATGCCTGAAAAAAATAGTCCATTAAAATATTGTTGCCAGAAGAGAAAAGCAAGTAGAATTGGTATTACAAAACAAACATTATATATATATATATATATATATATATATATATATATATATATATATATATATACACTCGTGTTAAAATGCTACTTTTGATAAAATATTGTATACTAGAATGCTGCTCAGCATAATCTGGTCATAAAATCTGCTTAAGTATGATATCTTAATTTTTACAGATTTCATATTTATTATTACAGAGCCAATTCTCTATTGATTATTATATTGATCCCAATATATAGTAGTGATTTCAAAATGTAAAAAATAAAAAAACTGACTTATGTACCATCAGCTAGAATCGAAACCAAAACATTTAGCTCTCTAGCAGTATTCGCTATCATCTGACTTAAGGTCACATGGATATCAAAACTTTAAAAATTAATGCTGTTAAATGTATAAATGTATATTTGTGCATACATAGAAACTACACATTAAATCTACTTACACCTGGTAAGTTCCAAGGGAGGGGTTGCTTTTTTCACCGATATTTTCGAAAGACATCGCCTCTTTTCGATTGTCTAGCCTTAATTTAAACCTATATCACTTCCAGTTTGCCGATGGGCGCAACAGCTAACGCATCACGTTTTTTTTTTTTCATTTTCTTTTCCTCCTCCGCGATACGGGTTTGAACCTGCCTGCCTACTACCACTTTTATTTATTTTTTTTTTTGCTCAACACACACCTCCAAGCACCCGGGCAACGCCGGCCACCAAGGCTAGTTGTACATAAATTGCATACATTTATAACCTGAACTAATTGTGAAGGTAAATAGATATTTTAAAAGTATAATCAGAGAGTTAAAGATTAAGGTTACCGTCAGTTTTCAACAAATTTCACAAATGTTAACATAAAAAAATAAACTGTTTTTGTATTTCAAACGGTTTTTCTATTAAATAAAGCTATACTGAAGTCATCCTATCAAAATATTTTGTTGCTATGGTGATTTACTTGACAGATGACCATTTACAAGTTGAACCATTATTTACATCATCCAATTATGCTGTTGCTACTTTTACTTTCACTATCCTCCTCCAATCACTTTGCTTAGTCTCCTCCTTTCACCATCTAAAACATTCAATGAGCAAGCAATCAAAGTTATGAAATATTCAGACTGACATAAATCTGTACGAAAACTCCAAATCTTTATTGCTTATTATTTACAATTTTAAAACTTGTTTCCTCATCTTTGTTTTATTATCACAAAGTATCATCCATTTTCCCTTCAAAACTTTGTCCATGTGCCTATGTTGAACCAGGAACCATCATGTAATTTCAAACGCAACTCTATATTTGAGCCTTCAGAGTACAGTGTTTGTATTACATTCTTCTGGCATTTCAGTTAAATTGTTAAATAGTCTTGCTGCCTTTGCTCAAAATTAAACTCAGAAACTCAAGAATACCTGCAGATTTCAACCAACCTCTTAGTCATCCCTGCTATATGGGCAGAATGAGGGGATTCATAGCTTGTGTGGTAAATAAAACTAGACAAGGGTACTGCTTGTACTCTGACTCTCATGGGACAGTGAACAGGACCTACAGAAAGCCAAAGGTCACACTAACGGATTTAAACTGATAGACAAATGGAGCAAGGCTAACAAGTCATCAATGGGCAAAACCTTAAATGAACACAACCTTCAACAAACAGAGAACAAGTTTATAACAGAAACCGATTAGAACTGAACAACAAGTTATTCACCAAACTGACTGACTAAATAGGCAAAACATGCTTTTATTAAAAACCTAAAAAGTCGGTGTTTGTTTGAATTCTACTACACTTCCACTGATCTTTCGATCATATGCATAATAACCTGGATCCAGACTTTTGTTACATGTACGTCTCCATAAATATTATTAGTTATCTTCCACATTTTTGATACTCAAGAAATATATATATATATTTTAGTTTTGCTACAATTAATTGGAATCGACAAATCAAAAAAATTAGATATTTTTGGATATTGGAATAGCTATCGCAATCAGAAAAATGTGTACCTGCTTCCTGATGACAATACAGTGGAAACCTGGGATACGGTGGTTCTGAGATACATTTTTTTTTTTTTTTCAGGTTACGATGTGGAATATGTTTTTCCGGCCCTTGGTTATGGTATTTTCCCCCGCCTTACGGTGTTATGTTTTTTGATTATATACATTTCTATTATATACTGTACTGTATTTTGTTGCTAATTTTTAATGCCATATCTCGGGGTTCTACTGTACCGATTCATTTTTATTGTTTTGTCTTTGTTTTAAAGTTAATTTTCCATTGCTGGTACTAATGATGAAGTAATAAATATTCATTTGATTTTAAAGTAGCAGTACAACTTATACTTATATACCCCCCCCCCAAAAAAAATATGCATTAGTGTAAAACGCATGTAATATATTAAATGCATTTTTTTTTACACAAAACCGAAAATCAAAAATAAAATAAATTTCTATTGCAAAATACTTGACGGTTTTATAAAAATCGGAATTGGTAATTTAGAATAGAATCAGTAATTGCATTGGAATCAGGAAAAATATTGGCATCATCCGATCACTAATGTTTGTAAATAATTTAGCAGCATCAGTTAGATGTCTGATTAGAATTTTATATCATTTCTCCATATATATAACAAATTATAAATCCTATATACGATTTTTTTTCTTCTTTTCATTGTATGCTTCCAGCAGGACAACCAAAAAGCAACTTTATCACAATAGTTTGAGCAAAAAAAAAAAAAAAAAAAAAAATAGTGCAGCGATGAATATTTCTATTGTATTTTTATATAAGTAAATTTCCTTTGCAGATAAAACGATAAATCATATTTGCAAGTAGATGTAGCTGCTGAATTTATTTACGTCACATTCAGAGGCAATACATTCAAGGACATGACTCAAGTCCATCCAAGAAAAAAAAAAAAAAAAAAAAAAAAAAAAAACAGGAGAGAAATAATTGCAACACTTGTCAACACATACAGACATTAAAAGCTCTAAATGATGTACAGCTGTCAGCTGCCATCTCTATTGTTGGCAGAGATGTGATATGCTAACTGATTATAAATATCTATAATATTTCCTGAACAAACAACTTAAACATTGTTTGAGTGAAACACAGGGAATTCAAAGCAAATTGAAAACTGCATACACTTGAAACTGTAAATCATAAAAAAAATGTAGGTTTGCCCGTCAAATGTTTGATTTGTTAATCATTTGTTACGGCATATCTACCCTTTTTTGTTGTTACTTGATGCCCAAACATAATACCTGTTGCAAACGATTCATCGTATATGATTAATTGAATATAAGTTGTCATTTTACTCATAGTTGGAGAGGGCAAACTGCTAATCCCGACAACAGTATATAAACTACACTTTTTAGCCGTTAAAAACAGGCAAAAGTTATAGCTCATTGAATGATTTATGCTGAAATTCTAGAGTAAATGTAATATTGCGGTGACTAATCCCTATTAATACTTAACTGAGCATCAGATGGATACCATGATACTTAGTTTACTGCACCTCTTCGTAAAAGTACATACAAAATTTCAGCCAGATCGGACCAGTAGTTTCCAAGAAAAATGTAACAGACAGACAAAGAGATATAATATAAAATAAATGACCACAATAGAAGCATGTGAATTTGAACGCGTTATAGACAATTCTATAGTTCGGAATGGCATCCATTAAGCTATTCATGCAGAACACCAACTCTTGTCAAATCTATAAAGTTAGCTTGTCGGATTTTCAAAGTCAGACCCAAATAGCATTTAAGCTAATAAAATTTTGAAATATGAAAACTTAAATAAAACCCATGTGCATATTTTAAACTGATAAGATATGTGTATTTTGCTAAAAGACTAGAAGCTACATTCAAGTTACACTTCAAATCTTATTGTATTATGCATGCATTAAAGTGCTTCCGTTTGTAACTGCAATGGTTGCTGAAAATCTCTGGATGACCGAGTTGAAATAAAGTACAGCTGTGCCTTTTGGCAAAACGAAAATATTTCCAAACAATTACTATTGGCAACGTCTATAAAGCTGACAAAAATAGATATCACTCAAACACTTGAAAACACTTTTCAATTGTATAAACTTAAAAAAATATCACTGTCCATTACTTAAGTGATGGTTAAAAGGTTCAGTGTGTTCATTATCAATTCTGATAATAATCTTTTATATATCTACAAACGCATTTTACTGTTTTTCTTCTACTATTAACAAACAAAAATATATAGGCTATACATACACCGTGTTGTCTGGGAATTTTATTAAATAAGTGTTCTAAAAAATAGAATAAAAATAATGATGGCTTGATCATCAAAATAAAAATCTTTTAAAAATTGCTTGTAAAAAAATTGGTGTTCTAAAAAAAAAAAAAAAAAAAAAAAGTACTGAAAAAGGAGATGAAAAACGAAAATGAAAAAAGAAATTAACACTCAAAGCAGTCAATATTTTAGTTTAGTTTTAGTTGCTGTTTAAAGAAAGACAGAAAAAAAATTCATAGGACGGAATGTTTTGGTTGCCATAACAATTGAATCAGCTTCTAGACTTATCCTAAAAGGAAAAATTTTAAAGAAAGTTTAACCAAAACGAATTAATAAGACAAGTCTTAATTAAATGTCATCATTGTGTCAAAAAAAAAAAAAAAAAAAAAAAGAAATGAAAAATGCCTAAATTAAAATGTCTATGTCATCATTGCAATCAAATCAACTCGTTGACTGTAAAAAAGAAGAATAGGAAACAGGAGAAAAAATGAAAATAACACACAAACCAATAGTCGACTTTCCACTATAAAAAGAAAAATGTTTGGAAATATATTTTTAGCTTTGTAAAATTTAGAACAAGTACATCCAGGGTGTTGACGTGTTGTGCATATACATATATAAGTCGTTGGAGAAATAGAACTAAAACATGACGCCTATCATATAATAGTATCCAGGGAAAATTTATTATGTAGAAGTACACATACTATAAGTTGAAATGGTCAACATTAGGAAGTGCAAGAAAATATTCATCAAGTAAATTTAGACAATGCAACCTTTGCACCTTAGAAGCCTATCATATAATAGTACCTAAGGAAAATTTATTAAATAAAAGGCAAGAAGTTGTCTAAAATTGTTGTATAAAACAAAGTATGTACTTTCTTGTCTAAAACCAGACTAATTAGCTCAAAGTAAATTATAAATTTATATATATGAATTATTTATTTAAAAAAGAGGGGGTTGGATTAGAAAGTAGAATAAAATAATACAGTAATGCAAATATAATAATAATATAGATCCTCAAAATTTAAGTATTTCCGTAGAAATTCCTAAGTCGTACAATACATATAGAATAAACAAATATTTAATATATCCTATGCCATTATATTATGAGTAAGAAACTTAGTCAAAAATATTTTAGAATAAAAATGTTCCATAAGTACAACATATAGAATATTGTTAAAAAGAAACCTCTTATACTGACAACTTAATGAGTAAAAATGGGTTGACTTAGTGGAGACGGTCATTTTTAATTGCAGGGGAAACAATTGAGTAGATTTCTAAGCTGATTATGCCCCTTGGATGATGAGAAATGAATATACTGTTTTGAATAGTAATTAACCCTTGTGATATTTATTAACTTGTGAATGTCTCGCTAACTAGCTTATAGTGGGCAATATGTATTTATCTGAATATAATTAAATTTTTAAACATAAATTTTTTAACCCTGTAACCAATAGGAAAATAGCGTCACCCATAAAACTTAGATGGCACCCTTTTAAAGTGAAATACATTTAAAATGTAGGGATTTAGTTTCGTATCCACAACCTAAATAAACCCTTCATAGATATAACTCTAGTTAACATACAATAGATAATAATTATTAATTTAAAATAGAAAAATATTTTGTAGATTAAAACCAGATAGAAATATATAATTTAAACCCATGTGAAAATTAGAATACGAGTAGCTTTACTCTTAAAACCAAGATGGCAACCTAAATAAACACACAATGTGGGTTCTTCTATTTGGCTTCATTTTCAACATTACATGGTCAAACCTATTTCTTTCTAAGAAAAATTTCTGGTTTATTTCTGATGAGTAAGGAAAAATTAAATATTAATATAAAAATATTGATTGAGCAATGCAAATGAAAAACGTTTTGTAAAATATACCAAACTTTTGATATGTTGAAAGAACTGATTGTTAAGATAAATAAAACTTTGGATCTTTGAATACAGCTATATCGTTTTTCGTTTATATATTTTATGTTATATATAGCAGGCATATAGCTTCTAAACAAAAAGGATTGGTATACACAAAGTATGAAATATAATCGCAAAAGCACAATTTCCCAAATTCCAAAAGTTTGCAACATTCATCCTGATGAGAGAAGTTTCTAGAAATCCTCAGTCATATATATATATATATATATATATATATATATATATATATACCCCAGTCAAGGGAGATTATTTTTATGACGTTAGATTTTTGCAGTTTTTACAGGGATGTGTTGTCATTCTCCCAAATACAGTACCTGGTATGGTCACCAATTTGGCATTCACCAATCTCAATATCACTTAAATTCAGTGACCTAATGTGAACCAGTGTCTCAACATGATCATCTCGCTTGGCCATTTTAATTTCATTTTAGTAGTTTGTAAATGAAAGTAGAAAGTTCTAATACCATGAAATGGAAATTTGGCAAGTGCACCTTACTCTCTCAAGAAGGTTAAAACAAGTCATTTTGGTAGAATTTGAATATTTGGTTATTTACAGAAAATGGAAAATTAGTTTATGGAATAGTGGATAAGCATGTCAACCGACTAGTATGAATAAGGACATAAGCATAGCATTAAAGCTAAATATAAAAAGATATTTCGGTAGATTCATCAGGCTATATTCATTAGAAGTAAATGATTACAAAGAATCACAAAAAAAAAAAAAAAAAGAAATCAGTAATAAGAGTGGGGATCAGCATCGTATATGTGCGACAGATTGAAAGGAAACTAGGAATGGCAAAATGTCAAAATTATGATAGATTCAAATTCTTTATTATTTATTTAGAATAAATAAAGCATAGAAAGCATCCGCACATCCACATTCTATTTCAATAATTGAAAAACAATAAAAAAAAATTAAAGCTTTTCTTACAATAAATAAACGAAATGCAGGTAAATGTAGAAGACATAAAGAGACACAAGTTAATGGTTAATATTACTTATTTTCACTTACATCATAAAAAGCCATCATTCTGATAATGAAATGCTATAAGAATAAATGTTAATAAGAATTTTATTCAAACTATTGACTTTTAACTAAAAGTGATCTAGCAGAAATTAATTTAGAATGAGAGGGCAGAACAATGAAACGTATGATATACTAGTACGGTTAAAAATTTTAAAGTAAACAAAATTGAACTTAATATTAGTAGTAAGAAAGTAAAAAGTAGACCTTGGGTTTACTTTCAGCAGCCTCATAACTCTGATTTCCTTTATTTTGTCCTTTAGTTCTCACATTTCATGATTGATGTTTCTGACAAAGGAGGAAGAATGGGTATTTTCTGAATCAGAATCTATTCAACTAATACTTATCATTGGTTAGTTTTTGATCTTAAAGAAGTATTTTCTTTTCAGATCCTTACATCTAGTGTCTTTATACCTTGTCTTTTTATTAAAAAAAAATTATTCAAAATAAAAAATAAATTTTCTTAAATACCCCCCCCCCCCAAAAAAAAACAGGCTTTAATTTTGCAATATGTTATTCACAATAGAAAATTTAATGTAAATAACACCTAAAAGTTGAATAATCTAAAAACATTTTATAAAATGTTATAATTGCACATTTAATAACTAGGGCTAGGACAACAGCATATTCTTTTAATTGTTTGGACTCTCGAGTGTGTATCCATTCATAGTTTATATGCTTTTATATAGTGATGTAGGATGTGGTTGATTAACTGTGTCTGTGTCGGATATATACTCGAGAGTCAAAACAATGAAAAGAATATGCTGTTGTCGTAGCCATAATTATAACATTGTATTTCATTAATGGTGCTGAACAATTTGGATTATTATTATTTAAATAAATCCCTGCTTAGCCAAATGGGTTTTAGCAATTTGAAAAATGCCAGAAAAGAAAGTGGCAAATGTATTACTTAGAAAGTCAGTACTAAAATTAAAGCCCTGTCAATTTTACTAATGGACCATGGTGCCAGGATTAACCCATAAACCCTGTGAGCTCAATATACATAGAAAAGTTCAGCTTTCTATATTCACATCTTTTGCTGACTATTGGCTTCAAGACAAGACATACTCAACTTTATTGAGTAGATAAGAAATATGAGTTATTAAAAATTGATAAAACCATATAAGAATTGAGGCTCCTAAAATCATAGAGTACCAACCGCTATATACAGGGAAAATGAGTTATGTATACACCACTGGATTCCCCAAACACAGAGCATGGGGTGGAGATAAAGAATGCATCTGGCAACACGATCAAAATACAATGATGATGAAAACGACCCAACACCATCTCTGCTGAAAAAAGACACTGACTGATGTGGAGGTTCTGTTAACCATTATACCTCCTGCACATGCCTCTTATCTCCATGGTGTTCTAGACAAACAAACAAACAAAAAGATTTTCGTTAAGACATGGAAAAAACCCCGACCCTAGAGGCAACTGCAGCTATCAGTGAAGAATCTGATGATGCTGATGATCCAGATAATTGCAATGCATTCATGGTTTATGTTGACACCAATATCAGTGCAGAATGACTAAGAAGCAATATAAGTGAAGTAGAAGAAACAAGACAATTTGATTTTATTTTTATTAAAATATTTTTGAGTATTAATGAGGGTACGACCCCAATGCTATGGATGATTTTATATATAACTACAGTTAGGACAATCAACCAATGAGAAGCCTCCAAATTCATTATAAAAATATTGAATTTTGGATTCAAGTCAGTTCGCTGTCAACCTCCATCTTGAACGACTGAACCACTGCTGATTGTGACTACATTGATTCTTCGCCGATCTAATGCTGTTATCTTTATTCTAAAGAATTACTCAACACTCGAGATCGTGACTGCATTGATTCTTCGCCGATTTGATTTACTACTGCCATCTTTGTTCAACGTAATGGCTCAACATTTAACAAACTTTATTACAATGTTTACAAGCAAAAAATAATGAATTTTATTGTCACCGGTCTCACAATAATCATCATTACATCGCAACTAAATGAACATGACACAATGTGATAACTTTGATGTTATACTTCATTTTAAAACAAACCCCAAACAAACATCTCTATTATTAGTTCTTAAGATGCACGGGTTACAAAGTCACAAAACTTTGAACCTGTTTCTCGCGTTTTTTTTTTCTTTTTTAAGCGGCGCTTAGTGCTATATAATTCTGAGAGCCTCAACTACAAATCAGTAAATTATTTCTGAAATAATTTACTAAAAAGGTAAGAAAATAATCGGTTATTTTATGACAATGTCTTACCTTTCAGACAAAGAAAAAACCATTTGACTCACCTGAAAAAGATAAAAAAAAAGATTATATAAGTACATTGCTTGAACGTTAATAAAAAAATAAATTGCAGTATTCAGAAAACATACATACAACAATAGATTGTAAATTATGCACATCAAAATAATTTGAACCATTAATTCTAAAATACTTTTTAAAATCCTGTATATTTACTGAAGCATTTGATTTATAAATGAATTCTATTCTATCCTTTAGTCAAACAAAGAATGTTTTTGTTTTTAATATAAAATAAGATTAAAAACATCTAAAATAAATTCATATAATTGTAAACCTGACATTCCTAAAATAAGGTTTAAATTCATACTTCAAAATCACATAAAAATGCTAAAAATTTAGTGCAAGCCAATAGTATAAAAATAATATTATCAGAGATAGAAAAAGAGCAAAAACAAATAAACAAACTACTATGAAACAGCAGGTAGGTACAACTAATATCTACTAGTGTTGAGACGATTAATCCAAATCGGAATTGAAAAAAAATCGGAAAATTTTGGGGCATCATAATCAAAAAAATTTGCGTATATTTTTTTATGCCAAAACGATTCCTTTAATTAGCTTCTT
The DNA here is from genome assembly GCF_053919585.1 of Euprymna scolopes. Taxonomy (NCBI): domain Eukaryota; kingdom Metazoa; phylum Mollusca; class Cephalopoda; order Sepiida; family Sepiolidae; genus Euprymna; species Euprymna scolopes. The sequence goes on along the minus strand of NC_136490.1, from coordinate 38,458,178 downwards.
TTTTTTTAATTTGATTTTGTTTGATAGTAAAACAATAAATATTTATTGGTATTATTTGGATTCATCGGACTACTGTTCTTATCTTGAGTGTGATTTTCACAATGTTTTGGTCAATGTAACCTCTGACCTTCTTCATGCGTATCTTGTCGAACTCGGAAATGTTTCTGTTGAACTCAGGAATTTGGACAGAATTTCGAATGGAACTCTTTATTTACTTCACGGTAATAGCATGGTCTTGTTCCATCAGCCATGACTGTATAGAGGTCCTAAGTAATTTGCAATTTTATTTTTTGGTTGCCCACACTGAGAATTGAACCTTCAACCTTCAGGAGAATATCACTTTTATAATTGTTTTTTCCAAGTACTCTAACCACTGCACCATGGTTCATCTCAAAATTTCAAAAACAAAATATTTATTGATTTTAAACTATCAGTAAAACTAAAATCTATAGATCACTCAACCACACAAGTTTTTACATTTGAGAAAATATCTGCACATTTAACATGTGCTTTTAAGGTAATCGGGAAAAAAATAACAACTTTAGAGATTTATAAGGAATCGAAATCGGTAATTGTTACAATATTTTTTAGTATAATGGGGTATGATCCCGCACAGTCGGGAGATTCTATTTATAAACGATGCTGCTATGAACTGATGAATCGAATTAATTCATGTTCTGCTACCAACCAATCAGAAACTAGAATTGCTCCATAAATATTGAACCTTTCTGTAGCAATTTTGCATATGTTTTCTTCGTGTCAACACGGGAAGAATCTTTTGCTCTGTGGATTCCAACTCAAGAACTGTCTACTGTGAACCAGTCACCACCCAGGACTTGTGTAAAACAACGAACCATTGGAAACTATTCTGTCTACTGCGAACCAGTCACCTCCCAGGATTTGTGTAGAACAACAAACCATCGGAAACTGTTCTGTCTACTGCGAACCAGTCACCTCCCAGGACTTGGGTAGAACAATGAACCATCAGAAACTATTCTGAAACTAAACATGGCTTACACTTCTTACTTGTATGCCTACAAAGTCCGTAATTTAAAGAGAAAAGTGTTTTGGCATCAGATATGACCATTGTTTAACAATATCAAGATGAAAACATTCGAAAACACTTACCATTTTGCCTGCCTTAACTGATCAGAGCACGCAAATAAGCACCCAAAAGTGGCATTAACAAATCACACCAGAAGAATTTACAACCTTAATTTTTGTTTCACTTGATCAAATATATTTTTTTTTTTAGGGAGGGGTAGAGAGGGGGAATTTGCAAAAGTTTGACCTAGTTGAGCCAGGCTTTTGCAGAGTCCCATAAAACAAACACATTCTATTTCAATACATTCTTCTCAGTAAATTGTTTTTATTTGAACGATAATAGCCTAAAGCTGATACATAAAATGAATTTTATTCATTTCGAAAATATTATCTGTCCATTATTTTTTGCAAGATTATTACCGAACGCGCCTCAATATTTTCAGACAAAAATTAAAGTAATAATTTGACCTCTTTAAAAATCCAAGGTGTCAGAAACTATGTGCCTTCCTACACAAGGCCAGTTTTTAATATGGGGAAAATGCAGCTCTTAAAAAGAGACAATCTAGATTCTAGAGAAAGATTTTCTTTATTTTTTTACAAGGGAGTCACCACTTGTCGAGGCCTGAAGGCCACTCGAGGATAAGTTAAGGAATGTCACGCAGTAGTGTAGTAAGCGTTAATGGTGTAAGTTGGGTAGAATTTGACTATTTAAGGGGACGGTTCAACAAGAACTTGTTTACATTGGACTTGAATGTATCAGCTTTTGAGTAATCTAATTTATAAGACTCACTATGTCTGTCTTCATATTTTCAAACTATCTCTCCCGAAACTAAAAGTCGCAGTGTGGCGCTATGAGCCTCAAATGATTGGATTTTTTATGGACCGTTCTTTTAAAAGAACGGTTAAAATAAATTTTAAGGAGTCAAAAATGGGTCAAAATTGAAAAAAATCGTTATACATTTTGTACATCCATCTTAGTTTATTTTTAATCAGTTCATATGCTTGTCACATTGGTACAGTGGTAACGTCACCAGTTTTGAATGGTACAGTTTTGTTTTCGGTTTCGATTCTAGCTGATGGCATCCAAATACTTTTTTTTCCTTTTAAAATCACTACTCTATAATAATATATATGAAATCTGGACAAATTAAAATAAGTATATTTTACAACTGGGCAAAGTCGGCTCCCACCTGCTAGTTTATTATGTAGAGGACAGTCCTCTGTGTGTGTGTCTGTGTGTGTGTATGCCAAAAATACAAAACAGACCATCATAAAGTTAATATCATCTGAAAGGGCAGAGATTTAAAAATTGGACAAAAATATTCATTTATAATATAAATGTCACCTGTCTGTTTAAATGTATGTGTGTATGTATGTATGTATGTATGTATGTATGTATGTATGTATGTATGTATGCCTAAAACTTTAAACAGAGGTGACAGATTTTCACGAGATTGGTATCGTTTTGAAGCTCGACATCTCAGACAACAAATATGGAAAAATTGGCCAAAAACATTAATTTGTTCACCCTCAACTAGGCAGTTTTGTACAAGGAGGGTCGATTTTTTGTGAGCCATTTTTGCAAGTCATTGTATCAGTTGGATTGACTTTGCCTAATTTTAACGTTCCAAACTTCAAGTCATGTTATGGCATAGCGGTAAAACGTCAGATTTTCTTTCGCTTTCTTTTTTGCCTTCACGTCACGGGTTCGAGCCTACTACCACGTTTTTTTTTTGCTCAACACACACCTTCAAACACTCAGGCAACGCCGAGTACCCATGCTAGTCACCAATAAGAGATAAAGATATAAAGCACATACATGGAACAACAGGACATTTTAACTTCAAACTAAATTGATTGCTTATAAAACTTTCGTTTTTTTGGTTTTTTTTTTTCATATAATAATTGGTTCTTTCCGCTTTATTAGGGCTGAAGAAATGCATCTTTTTAAAATGTCTTGAAAATTGTATTTTTTTAAGGTAGAATCAACAAAGACAAAGGGAGGTGTGGTGGCCAAGTGGTTAACGACACGGATTTGAACTTGGAACATTTCATTCGTTTCACAAAACTCACTTTCCCCTTAGGATGTTAGTAACCTTCACATGTTCTTTCCCATAAGTACCAAATGTCTTTTTAGAAAGAATTCTAACAAGAAAAATATCGGGAAAACCAATGCCAACAACAGAATCCTCAGATTCATACGATGATGATGATGATGATGAACGAAGACAAACAAGGAAAAATTACACTCAATGAGGAAAAAAAAAAAAATCACTGAATATTTTTTAAACAAAAGTATGCAGTACATAAGAGTCATATTTTTGTTGTTTATCGTTTTCATTCATAAATATTTCGCTTTCATTTATTGACATTCTCCAGTGGAACATCAATTATTTATAGATTTTTCATTTTATGATTTCTATACAAATGGGAAAGCCAGTAAAAGTTGACATGTGAAGGACTTTGACATTTTTTCTTTGATTGAGTGAATCAATAAAAATGCAATCAAGATTTTTAATTTTTAAAAAGGAAAGAGAATTTCAATTGTACAGCGATTCTCAGTGTGTGCATAGGATGCACTGGCCTTTTGTGACGTGAAAGTAAAGATGATAGATTGTGGCAAGTGTATCCCATCAAACTACGAAATCTTTGTCAAACTCTGGAATCTGCACAGAATTTCAAACAGAACCTTTATTTAATCCACAAGGCTATCATGCTCTCATTTCATCAGCCATGACTGGGTAGAAGTTCTAACTGATGACCCGTGGCATAGTGGATAAAATACCCGGTTAATTCAGTTGTAAGTCACGCTGTTCTGGAGGTTGACGGTTCAATCCTCAGTACAGATGGCACTAAAAAATACAGCTGCAAATTACTTAGGACTTCTACCCAATCATGACTGATTGAACAAAAGCATGCTACCCTCGTGGATTAAATAAAGGGTTTCTGAATTTTTTAGATGAGGATTGCATGGTGCAGTGGTTAACAGTACCTGGAAAAATCAATTGTAAAAGTGATATTCTCCTGAAGGTTGAAGGTTCAATTCTCAGTGTGAGCAACTGAAAAATACACATGCAAATTACTTAGGACCTCTATCCAGTCATGGCTGATAGAACAAGAGCATGCTACCCCGTGAAGTAAATAAAGGGTTCCATTCAGAATTCCGTCTAAATTTCTGAGTTCGACAAGATATAACTGAAGAAGGTGGATGGTTACATAGATTGAAACGTTGTGAAAATTACACTCAAGATAACAGTAGTCCGAAGAATCCAAATAATCTATATATCTATAAAAGTGAGAATGTGTGTGTGTGTGTGTGTGTGTGTGTGTATGTATGAGGACAACTCTCAACCTATATACTCAACGAATTTATGATCTCCAAACTTGAAATTTGTTATATAAAGTACTCAGACACGTGGACAACTTTAATTGGTTTTTATCCGGAAAAAAATGGTACTCTCGGGCATTGGATTCTTATCTGTTTGCCAACTGTTTCACAACTGTGTATGCGCGAATCGTTCACATAACAGCTTCCTTATGTTAAGGAGTAGGTTTGAAAACACTTTAAAGATCGTGGCTAGCTGACCAAATGGTTATCATACTTGACTTACCGTCTTTAGGTTTTGGTTTCGATCACAGCTAGAGTATTTTTTTTTTTTCTTACAAGAGATGAACTGTTTAGAAAAACATCACATGTCGTAACTTCTTTCTGTTATTTTACTTCATATTTTTTATGTTACGTTTAATATCGGGCAATGTTGGGTACATCTGCTCATACTAATATAAGTAGAAAGATTTGTGCAGAGGGTTTTGTGCAGAGTTAGACAAAAAGATTCCCGAGTTCAATAAGATACACCTGAAGAAGGTCGGAGGTTACATCGACTGAAAGCGAATAACACACAAGACGAGAACAATAGTACACATAATACAAATATTCATTAGCAATTGTCATCTCAGCAGTTCAGTAACAATCAGCTATATTAAAATTGTGCGATCAAATTAAAATGAAAAAATAAATTTTGAAAGGCAATCTAAAATAAAATAATTTAACTATGAAATTAAATCCACCTGAATGCATTGCGTGCATTTGTAAATACGTCAGCTATTTTAAATTTTTATCAACATTTTAATGAATTGTTGAATGAAAAATGGAAAGAAACTGGTTTTAAAATTCTTAGCAAATCTTAATTTATTAAAAGATTTGAACATTTTGGAATCCATTAACATCCAATAATTTCATTTAAAAAAGATTAAAGCAAAATACGTTACAGTTTTATTGCAGTTTCGTGTATTTTTATTTATTCTTATAGAGAACAAGTTGGCAAACTTCCTTTTAGATTGTGTATGTAAAAATAAGGAATTCAACAATAAACATGTACATTCAAAAAGGACAAATAGTTTTAAAATAAATAAATTGATGAAGTTTCTAGAATGTTATTTGGTACATTGAAGTGTATCTAAAGTCAGAATCCAGTTTTTAGATTGAGAAGTTGTCAATGACACAACATTCATCCAGATATGGTAATTTACAATTCCTATGCATTTTCAGCCCATACTGGAATAGGATCGAAAGAATATGTGATAAGTGAATTCACACACAATTTTTGTCTCCACAATGTGTCCATTTTTGTCTGCTTATGCCATGGTGCGGCAACCTCTGGCCAGTGGGCCACATCCGACCCTCGAGTGAATTTTGTTTGGTCTGTTACCTTATTCTGGTTAAAGATTTTGGTGTTTATGTATAATTACATTCATTTAAAAAAAAAAAAATACAGAAAAGAATCTTTGATGTACGTACTTGTCAAAGAACAAAGATTTCATATTCTAAACATCATATAAATTGTTTCTTTTAAGAAATGTTTTTTAACTAAGAAAAAAAAATTTACGATTACTATTAGCGATTTTAATACTAAAAATGTATTCATAAGGTTGAATTTGATCTCAATATTTCGAATTGAGTTGTCTTCTTCCTTATTTATGCTGGATCAAAAACATGGCTGACCAACAATCACTGTTATAAGATTTGATTTTCTTAGTTAAAAAAAAACTACTTGATCAATTTACAGGATTTTTGGAACATGATATCTTTATTTTGTGACAAATACATATGTAACGCGGTCGTTACTTTTTAACTGTCTCATTACACTTCAAACCTCTCGGACCCTCACACTGTCTGGTACCGTCACAAAGAAACAAACAAATAAAGCAGGAAAGAAATAAAAATCCGACTTAGCATTATTTTAAAAATGCAAATTAAAGCATTAATTCGTGGTTCCTCCAAAACAACGCATTTCATTATATTTTCAAAGTCTTTTTGCATACATGATACACGTGTACTTTTTAAAAGTCTGTCACTGACACCTGACGCTGACACTAGCTAGCACTTTCTTGCTCTTGTATTTACACGTCCATCTTGCTTTAGCACGCAACTTGTTTTTCTTTTTGACCAAATGGTATATTTTTCTCTCCTTTTCTTGTGACGCAAGCTTGCACACACTTGCTAATTTGCATACGTGCTTGAACAGCTGCTGCTGCTGCTGCTAATATTTTCGTGAGCCAGCCAACCTTCGGCTGCAGCTAATATTTTCACACTCTCATATACACTGTTATACGTACATCAAAGATTTTTTTTTTTTTTAATAAATGTAATTCTAAAGAAGCACTAAGGCTTTTTTTTTATAAAATATGTTTATAACATTTCTTTGTTTTTTTGTTTTTTTTTTTGTTTTAAATTCTTGTAGTAAAATAAGCGATGTTGCTTAAAATATATTTAATACTGGTTTTCTTCAAATGCACATAACATTTATTTACAAATTTAATAACATTGTTGTCCTCCATGACAATGTAGCCAACTCTGTTTGGCTCTCCTCTATAATCAGCATAGCTTTGTGACCCTCATGCTCTAAAAGGTTGCCTACCCTTGCTTTAGACAGAATTATAAAGTTGTTAATCTGGCAACATTACAAGAGAAAAAAAAAAAAGACAAACATATTAAAATTACAGTCCAAAGTTGAATTACATGTCAGTGCAATTACTTACTGTGCTGTCATTGATAACCTTTAGTAAAATACCTTGTGTTATTATCATTGTTATTTTCCTATTACAGATATTCAATAGCTCAGCTGGAGACAGTTTGTCAAGCAAAACAATGTCGTTGTAGTTTGCTCTGCGTAAAGCGTTTAATTATGTCAGAAGCATCTTCTCAGATTTCTTCCACTTATTAGAAAACGTGAAGACAACAAGAAAATAAAAACAAAAATGACAACCAAGATACTTTGCTTGAAAAATATAGTTTATTCTATATAAATAAAACAGCAGATGTATGTACGTGTGTCTCTTTGTGTGTAAATACTACTGGTCACATAACACTGAAATAAACATAAAATAGTAATCATACACCAAGGATGGTTTATAATAAGTAAAACCTGTTTAGATGGATGAATAATGCGTACAGACATATGTCAGCAAGTTGAAATGTAAAATGTTAATTTTAACTTGCCGAAATATTTATAATAGCTTGCGCATGCGTAAACTAATCATAACTAAAAGTGGTCCAATTTTATAGCTTTCTTATCTGTCGGGTTAGCTCAAACGGTAGTGAACGCAGCTGGATCACTTGATGGTACACAAGTCATTTTAAAAAAAAAACTTTTGAAATCGATACTATACATATAAATATTTAATAGAGAATTGGCTATATAATAATAAATCTGCATAAATTAAACCATATTAAGTGTATTTTACGACTGGCAAGGTCGAGCGCTCCATCCATCCATCCATCCATCCAGTGCGGCCGTAGCCGAGATTGAACTTACTACACAAGTGTGTAGTGTAATTCAAATCTTGTCTGTAGCTGAATACTTGATGTTTCGCCAGGTCTATTAAGGGTATTTTTTTTTCATCATGACGCCATCACTAGATGGGTTGCCTACCATGGCTTAAGAGAGGCCCATCTACCCTCGAGAGAAGGATAGACCTCGCCAGTTTCTCAACTTGGTATTTTACCTTGCGGTACATACAACGCTCCGCCTTCCCAAATCGTCACCCATCTGGTACTGACCAGGCTCAACGTTGCTTAACTTCGGTGATCTGGCGAGAACCGGTGTATGAATGTGATTGCACCCACCTGCTAGTACATTAATAACATTGAGACAATTTGAAGTGTGTGTTTCCCACGTCATTGTAACTTTGGTAATTGTATATTATTTGCATTGTTTCATGATTAAGCAACAGATACAGCATGATTATTCTGACACACTGGTTCTTATTTAAAAAAAAAAATTCTTTTATTGTATTTTCACCCCATACAAGGCACACTGTCACTTTGATGTAGGGAACTCCTATCTGGGATACAATTTGCAGAGATACTATGTAAGGAGTTGAGCAGCAAGATGTTTGTCTACATTACACTTGAACTTTTGCATGCTAATACAGTTAGGGAAAAAGGGACCCGGAAGGGAATTCCAAAGTCTAGTAGTCCTAAGGAAGAAACTATTAAAGTAGACGGCTTTCTGGCATCTGGGGATCTCTTCTACGTAGAGGTGGGATTTTGCTGCTTGTCGGGTTTGTCGGGGGTATTCATGTCGAGGGGGTACAAGGGTTTGTAGTTTGTTGTACATCACTGAAGTGGTACTGAGTCTGGTCAGTACTATGCTGTCAGAAATATCGCATACTGTTTTTTTTTCATTGTTTCTCAACTTACAACTTTTATAATTAAATCCACTTAAAAAAAAAATTTAAAAAAAGCCCTCATATCATAACAATCAAAAAAGGAATTATTTCACACACACACAAAAATGTATCCGAAAAGAGTGCTTGATTAATTTGCCGAGTTTCTTGTCAATTGCTTTCATTATTTTCTGCTGTTTAGGTAGGAGCCAAATTAAGACATTTACAGAATTAGAATAGAATTAAGATTTAAAGTTTTATTGTTCAGAAATCTTTTTTTTTTTATATATACAAAGTAGTCACCACTTATCAAGGCCCGGAGGCTACTCGAGGATAATAGTTAATAAGTCGGTAGTCAATGAGACAATATAATTGTTAGGAGTGGATATATGCTAAATTGGATTACTTAAGGGGATGGCTCATCAAGAACTTGTTCACGTTGGACTTGAAAATGACCATATTATAATCAGCTGGAAAGCAAGGAAACGGAAGAGAGTTCCACAGGTGTGCAGTTCTAAGTAAGAAACTTTGTTCATGGAATCTACGGTAAGGTTTAGGCACAGATAAAGAGTGGGGGAAATTATTAATAATGGTTTCAACTAGACGAGTATTTTTTGTAGAAGTTTGGCAAAGAGGGACCATAAATTGGAGCTCAGACATAGAATTTACTTATATATAAAAGGAACTTTGTCTGTGTGTATGTAAATTTGTTCCTTATGGACTCCAAAACGGCTGGGCCGATTTTTATAAAATTTCACACAAATGCACTCCATGTGTCTGGGAGTATTAGATAGGTTTTATATTTGAATATCTTCGGTAAGTATTGAAAAAAACTATTTCATTAAAGAAGGAACAGTTCGATTTTGACCAGTTTTATTCAGCCTAATATTACCAGTGCATTTGAGAAGTTTTACCACAACACAAGCAGACATGTCTGGTGTATAAAATCAACAGTAGGTTCTTTCTTTGATAAAACAGGGGCGTGTTCAACATAAATGTTTCTGTTTAGAGCACAATCGAACTATGATACTTGACTTTTGCATTTTAAACTTTAATTCAAGTCATTATATAAAAATAATTTCTTAAAATCAACAGTAGGTTCTCTACAGTGCAATGTAGACTACTATGTATTGTGTACCAAGTCACTGCGAGTATGTGAGTTTCCTCCTGGTGCACTGTAGAGAGTCCTTAGCTAGAGCAGGCAATCAATCAATTTGATTGACGAATGGGCGAGTTCATTGATTTCTGACAATAAAAGTATTGAAAGCGTGGAACATTCATTGATCATCATTCAATCCCGGCCAACATCGGATCTCCCTGCTAGTAATAACTAATGAACATAATACAAGAGAACGAATAACATCCTTAAGAAAAAATACTTAAAAAAAACAAGCAAAAAAACTCTGATACTAACGTTCATATTGCCCAACGCCAATAATAACTAGCATGACCCATGGACATTCCACAGAATGAGAAATATCTTGAATCAACAAATATGCTAAGATAAAACTCATATTTTTCTGAATAGTGCAAAAATCTAGTTTTTTTTTGTTTTTTTTTACAGAAAAACTAATAACACGCAGCAAATATGAGTTTATTATCATTTCTATGAAAATAGTGTCCATTGTATTTTAAACTGATCCAAATGAAATAAATTAATAATTACTGATAAATACTCAAAAAGTAATATTGTGCTACATAGTTCAATACAAATAAAATCACATTGTAAGAGACAGTATTTAAATTATATATAAAATCCAAAACCTCTTGGCAGACAATGTTCTTTTTTTCTTTTTTTTTTTAGCTCAGTCTTTTTTATGTAACATTTCGCCGACTTCTTTCTTCGGTGAAGAACAGCTGCACGTTGAAATTGTTCCAAGTTCCTTTCTTATACCATTATAACAACGATCATATATTATTATTATAACAACATTAGAAAACAATGTTACATCAATGGAAATAACTCTTATATTCTTGTCTAGTGTTGCCAGATTGCCCTTTTTAAAAACCAAATTTCGTGAATTTGTCCTTTTTAAAGCAGTTTGAGCTTTCTCAAAGTGTAACGTACCGACTAAAGGAAACAAGCGAAATATTATATAGATAAGATGATATGCAATTCATTGTTCGTACCTAAATGAACTTGCATGCCTTTTCAGCTTTCATCCCTTTGAAATTAAAATAGTAAACATAAATATGACTTTTCTAAAGAAAAAAAAAAAATGCTGAAATAAATTCTAATAAAATATTATACTCAATGAAAATTGTGTGTGTATGTGTGTGTGTGTGTCTATACACACTCATACATGACAAAAGACATTTTAAGAATTACTTTACGTTAAAACCATTCCATTGTGAATAAATTTAAAGCCGAAAGCCTTTTAAAACTTTCCACTTATCTAACCCCGCTTATGAATACAAATGTTCACGTGATCTGCCGATATTACAGAACAAGTTGTTAAACAATGCAAAAAAAAAAAAAAAAAAAAATATGCGAAATGTAAATATTTTGAACTGAAGAATACACTCTGAATAATAAAAAAAATCTATACTTACAAATTCAGCAAACATTTTAAATTATAATCTCTACAGAAATATGATACCATCTGTAAATACACATTTACATAGATTGCTTATGTCAACTTATAAATATAAAACAATGAATATATGTGCTTATTTTATGGCGTATCAACCATTTCTGGGTTATTTAATGCAAAATAAGGTAATTTTAGGGAAAGATTTTTATGCTTCAAATATTTATTTTTACTTTAACTAGATATCCATCATGTGTATTCCACTTTATGGATTCTAACTAACCCATAGAGAGAACCCTGAAAGCACAGCCACCGAGATATAGGTAGCCGTGCTGAAAGGCACAACTATTCCAGGTCAGAGTAATGATAACTAAGGATTGACTTCACATTAGAGTAATGATAGCTAAGAGATGACCCTACACTCCCCCGAATTTCCCAAATTTGGAGCCTCACCATCGGATGTAATGGGATAGTGAATATCTAGACACATATATTAAATGAAAGATGAAGAATAAAAGTTATACATAACTTTATTATATCATCAGAACAGTAAGGAAAAGTGAGGGGAAAAATTAAGAACCCCCCCCAAAAAAAAAACCCTTTAGGTCATGGCATTTCGAGGCTAAATGCTTCTCATCATAAGAGAAGGGCCAGAATTATACAAATTGCAAATATAGAAAAACTGGCTTAATAACATTTAGATATGAAATGAGAATGAAGGAATGGGATAATATGGTAGTATATATGTAGGTAATAGTTATATATATTGGCCACTATGAATTTCTATTATTTGTTTGCACCTTTTTAAAACTTAAAGCAGACAATTATTGTATTCAATTTAAAATAAGTTGCGAATTTTTTATTTTTACACGATTTAAAAAATAGGTGCTTATTTAGTATTGCACTTATAATGAACATTTTAAGTAAAGAAAATGCAGAAAAGTAATTATGATGTATGTAGCTGTCACAGAAAGAAGATGGCATATTCCAAAAATCACGTCATTTCATCAAGTATTTTTTTTTTATCTAAGAAAATCAAATTTTATGACAGGCTGTTTGCGACAGAAACCAGTCGCCATATTTTATTGAATTTGAAGTTCATTCCTGGTTATCCCCCTCCCCTTAACAACCTCTTCAAAAGCAAATATTTATCAATGCCTGTTAAAAATAGTTAATTGCTAAAAATTATAAAATTTGATTTTCTTTGAAGAACCCCCCCCCCCCAAAAAAAAAAAAATCCCTACTCGATCAATTTTTGTGATTTTTAGAATATAACATCTTCATGCTGTTACAAGTAGGTGCACTATAAAGGTTTTTCTTCATTTTTGTTTTCCTAAATAAATGCAAATCTAAAAAAAGTTCCAAAAAGTATTCCATATTAACAATCCTCTGGACGAGTCTAAGTAACTTTCGAAATACATTTTAGTTAAGAATGTTATTATATTGCCAATAACATGTTACAAAAAAAAAAAAAATGAAGTTTGATTTGTCAGTTTAAATGCTACTTTGATTGAAAATTCGACAAGATAACTTTATATATTACATTTCAAAACGTAACACATCAAAGATAATAACTTTTAAAAGCACCATATATGTAGTATCTGTTACAGATGTGTTTAAAACATTTATGCAGTATATACGAGTGCAGTAAAGGCTAATATGTGTCAAGTATAGTTTAACAAGTTTAAAAATAGTGAATAAAGCACATTCAATAAGCCTCGCTTTGGAATGAAGAACTTTTTGAAAAACAATTGTTTTTTTGTTTTTTTACAAGGGAATCACCACTTATCAAGGCTCAAAGACTACTCGAAGATAAGGGAAATGAATGTAAGGTGGTAGTCTCGTAACTTAATGGTGTAAGTTGGGTAGAATTTGATTATTTAAGGGGACGGTTCAACAAGAATTTGTTTACATTGGACTTGAAGGCTACGATATTGTAGTCAGCCAGGAAGCGGGCCAGTGGAATAGTGTTCCACATATGGGCAGTTCTAGGAAAGAAGCTTTGATCATGGAATCTGCGTTTAGATTTAGGCACAGATAGAGAGTGGGGGAAATGTTTGGTAGTGGTTGTAGCTAGTCGAATGTTTTTTGTGAAAGTCCGGCAAGGGTGAAGAGACCATAGATTGGAGCTCAGACACGCACTTGCCATGAAAATAATTACAGAGCAAAGACAAACTCGTGACATCTCTTCTGTAGAAAACAGGTTGTAGGAAAGAGAAAAGGGCATCAGCTATCAGGTTTCAAAGCCAGTTTTGAATGCTATCAAACCAGGATAGGGCACACACCGAGCAGCTCCTGCCCATATGTGGCAACAGTATTCCATTTTAGGACATACTTGGTTGCTATACAGATAGGAGATTGTATTGGCAGTGAAATACCTACAAGCATTAAATATTTTGTGCACATATGCAATATGTCATGTTCAACTGCCTACGGACATCTGTAATGAATTGGAAAATTTTAAGAACAAAACTGAAGTCATTCACGAGCTTTCACTTCAGAACCGAATACAACATGCCACCATCTGTAGTAGGAATAACAAGATCACGTGATGTGAGGTACTTCCACATCTTTCATATTGACAAGACGTAGCTCCAACAGATTTTCATTTTATAAGTTAACTAGCCTGGGGGCCCAGCATTGCCCGGGTGTTTGGAGGTGTGTGTTCAGAAAAAAAAAAAGTGGTAGTAGGCAGGCACAAACCTGTACAGCGAAGAAGGAAAAGAACATGAAAAAAAAAATAAATAAATAAAAATAAAAACGTGACATCTTTGCTGTTGCGTCCATCACTAAACTGAAAGTGATTAAGGCTAGTCAAACGAAAAGAGGAGATGACTTTCAAAAATATCGGCGAAAAAAAAAAACGACCGCTCCCTGTATAAAAGTGCCTAGTTGAGGGTGAAAGAATTAATGTTTTTAGCCATTTTTTATATTTGTCATCGGAAGGGCCGAGCTTCAAAATAATACTGATCTTGCGAAAATCCGTCGCCTCTGTCGAAAGTTTTAGGCAGACATACAAAAATATATACATACATTTAAACAGACAGGTGAGATTTATATTATAGAAGGAACATTCAGCAACAAAGAAGTAGTAAACTAATTTTCATGTTTTTTTTTTTTTTAATTTTTTTTAGAGGAAGGTGGGGGGGGGCTTATTTCTTTTAATGTGGAACACTTGCCTCCTTGCTCAGCTGTAATAATAGAAAATGACGGCTATTTACTGTATTTATTTGCTTCCCCACGAAAGCAAATTAGAGACAATGTCGTTTTTAATGTGAGGTTAAACCAGCTCCCCTAAAACAAGGTTAAAAAGAGGGAACTCTGGCAGTATCCAAAAAAATAGTAATTGTCTCAGTATGAAGGGTTTCCCCTACATTGACCAAGGACTAATTAACTTATGTGCAGTATCTGCAGAACAGATACTACACTTTGATCCCGACCCGAAGGCCAAGATGTATTTATTTGCTTCCCCGCTGAGCAAATTAGGCACAAGGCCGATTTTTAATGTGGAGAGAGAGGGAGGGGGGGAGGGAAAAGGGGACCAGCTCCCGATGGGTGGGAAATGGGAGCTGGATAGTGACAATTGGTATGAAGGGTTGTCCCCACATTGACCAAGGTCTCATATGTGGGGTGATATTTATTTGCTCCCCCACCGAGCAAATTAGGCACAAGGCCGATTTTTAATGTGAGGAGTGAAGGGGAAATGGGGACCAACTCCCCGGGGAGTAGGGGAGCTGGATAGTGACAATTGGTATGAAGGGTTGCCCCCACATATGGTCTTTGCTTGCAGTATCTGCCGAAACAGATACTACACTTTGAGGTATTTATTTGCTCCCCCACTGAGCAAATTAGGCACAAGGCCGATTTTTAAAGTGAGGAGTGAACGGAAAATGGGGACCAACTCCCCGATGAGTAGGGGAGCTGGATAGTGACAATTGGTATGAAGGGTTGCCCCTACATTGACCAAGGTCTTTATATGTGGGGTTGCTCCCACATATGGTCTTTGCTTGCAGTATCTGCCAGAACAGATACTACACTTTGATCTCGGCCCGAAGGCCAAGAACAACAGAAAAAAGGCAAGCCTCTTAACGCTATTTACTGTTTTGATGAATATTATTTAAATTAATTTTAATTAAATTTGCTCACTATGCATATTTCTGAAAATACTAATTTATTTTTTAAATAAATGTTTGAGTATATATATTTATTGTGTATGAATAAGTCAATGTACAAGTAATATTTTTAACAACATAATTTTTTTTGTCAATGCACTGGAACTTATAGGTTTTAGTTACAACGATTGGACGTTACAATACTTTGAAAATCACATAAGAAATTCAGCACATATATGGAGCTGCTCATTCAGTAGAAAATTTATATGCAAAAGAAATTTAAAGAAACGAACATGGCATCAGAGTAAAGCGTTTATGGAAGTTGTGTATCTCATGAAATAATCGCAGATCAAAAGAAATGTTTGATAAGAACTAAATTTAGGCACGAGCTTTTATTCATGGAAATCAAACTTTTCTTGCAGAAGATTTTAAACCTATCATTTTGTACACTTCGATTTTTTTTTTGTCATTAATATTACGAGTATAATTAGACACGATAACATTTATTGAGTGGGTTTTTACCAGCATTTTGCTTCATTTTCGATTTTTGAGCGATTATTCTTGTTCTAACTTAAAATTCAGCACTACTTGTGTTTCAAACTAAATAGACGCTTTCAAATAAGTTAACAGAAAACACTTATCCAGACAGCGAGTAATTTATCTTGCCTTTGGTAACGTTTATTTGTTATATATTTGTTTTTTGACCACTTTTTAGTTTTTTTTGTCTATACTGCAAAATGCCAAAAAGCGTAATATTATGTTATGGACTATCTGCAAAAAGAGATAGGTCTTCTCATTTAATCCCAGACAACGCCGAGTGTTTCTGCCAATAGTATGTATAAATTATTAGTGGGAGAAGATTTCTTAGATTGGAACCAAACCTTTAAAAATTTTAGGAGTTGGGCATTTCACTGACCGACTTCGCAGCCGTTCAACTTATGTTGTATCATAAGTTGAAGGTTTTTATTTCACTGATTTAGCCTTGTGCCTAATTTGTTGAAAATGTAAAAATAATTTTTTTTTATATTTCTGCAAATAAAATATTTCAAAATATTGATCAGTATTTATCAATAGTTCGACTGAAATTTCACTTGAGTTGGCAATCTTTGATTTTTCAAAGAACTTTAAAAGTAATAGAAATAAACAGAATTAGGTTGAAAAGGGAAGCAGCTGTTCTGTAGAAGATGTTCTTAAGTAGAAATCCCAGTGCTCATGACGCTCTTTGACACCTTTGCCTTGCTCATGGAACTATTCAGAAAGCAAACAATGGAGGGTGGAGGGAGGAAGAGTAGGAAGAGGGGTCGTGTTGTCAATCGGAAGATAACCATCTGCTCCTGCAAAACATTGCATAATTGTGTAACTTGGCTTTTATGCTTCCATTTAATTGTCTCCCTATGAAAGCAAAGTTCGGCACAAGGTCAGTTCTCTCATGTTTCGGATATTTTCCCCACACACTTATAAAAAAAAAATTATTATAATAGTGGATGGCTAATTATTAAACCTGATAAGATTTAAAATCAAAATATTTTGATATTTTTTTTTAGCAAACATATGCATTTTCCAAGTACTAATCTTTTATCTTTATATATACGAGGGTCGTTCCAAAAGTAATGCACTCTATTTTTTAGCTACAAAAATAAATAAAAGTTGAAGAGCTACGAAGATGGGAATGGTACCATTAAAACGAGCGACCTTTTGTGCTCCAGAATTTATTTTTCTACATAGTAATCACCATTCTCAATGCACTTTTGCTCGCAATGGGGTGGTGTCTGTGCATAGTCATCCACAGTGTGCTTTGTCACTCACAATCGACGAACCCATCTAACTGTGCTAACATCAACTGCATTGACATTGATCGGTTCAATTTTTTCCTGTGTGGAGGAATTCAATGAGGCATCTCTGCTTCTGGTATACGTCTATGACAACGGTTGCTTTCTTAGAGTCTCACACTATCAATATCTGCAACAGAGAAACTTTCAGGTCATGAATGCATAAATTCAGTCATCATAGCAATGCCATTTGCAATCCCCTCTGATCCAATCGGGCAGAATAGAAAAATAGAAGATATAACTTTTAGAATGCCCATCATATATATATATAAAATCAATATTTGTTTATGCATTATAGAAATCTTTTAAAAAACACATAAGGATTTTGTTTTCATTTTCATACAACCATAAGTACAATGAGGATTTCTGTTATTTCCGTCACAATTGGAAATATTTTCTAAATTTTCGTCATTATGTAACTTGCGTTTATTTCGCCAGACTCTTTTTAAAAAGAATCATTTAAGGATTTCGCTTTCATTTTGTTAAATCATAACTACAATGAAGATCTTCGTTATTTTCATTAAAATTAGAAATATTTAAAAATTTTCACCAGCTATACAGCAAATAGCTCCACTGCCTTGTGGATACCTTGGGAAAGACAAAGGTTAAGGGAGTAAACCTGAAAAAAATCAGGTCTCAAGTCCTGAGAGGCGGATGGTGAAGCACTGCAACACTTTTCCTGCAGCTGAATTAGCTCTGGCCGTATTGGCTTGCCTTTCTTTTGGACTTTATCTGCAATGTCAAGAGGGAGGCCCTGGTAACTGGGCAAACCTAGGTCTCCTTACTATCTGCCCAGGCCTGCATCCGAAGAACCAATTCCAGCTTCGAACTGTATTGCCACATCAGATGATGCAGTGCACCAGACTAGATGCAGAATGCTATTGTCTTATTAGACAGAAGTTGCCATCAATTATAGAAATCAGTATGCTAACAGTTAGAACATTTAAATATAAGATTCAATAAAGTTTTAAATTTTCAAGGAATCTAAAGACACCATTAAAACGTAAACAAGTTTTTGATGAGCCGTTCCATAGAAGTTAACAAATTTACCGAATTTCCATTACTAACGATTACTATATTGTCCAATTTCTACTGTACAATCTTTAACCCTTATCCTCGAGTGGCCTCTTGGCCTTGATAAGTGGTGATGCCTATGTAAAAAAACAAAAACATTCGGTATCATTTGACCAATTTGGTATCAGGTCAGTAAAATAGTTGAAATGTATTAAAACATTAAAAAAAATGAAATTTATTCAAAAAACTTAATTTTTATTTCATAACAAAACATTAAAATTGAACAAAAGATATCTCGGTCTAGAATGTAATTAAAAAATAAATTTTTATTAGTACGTTTTAGATTTAAATAAGTAGGATTTTATTTTAAGAACATCACTGTGCCGACAATTTTTTTTATTATATGACCTCATATTGGAAATGGTATTTTGAACTTTTAAAAGGGCAAAAATTGTAAGCATGCCGATATTCAACATTTTTTTCCAATGAAACCTAACCAGCAATACAAGGTGCAGCATTACAGCCTTTCTAATTTTTAATTAATTTTTAATTTGAAAAACGGAAGAGCAATCAAAAAAGGTGTTACTTATGCCTCACCCTGTATGTACACAAGTAATGCCGAGTGAATACCGTTAGTATTTAATATTTGTGAATGAATATCAAAGTAATTGTTTTTTATGCATCATTGTTAGGTGTTTTACTCATAAAATTTCACACACAAAAAACCCTTAATTAAACAATGAAATTAGAAATATCTAGTGAGACGCAATTATTTATTACAGAATCATTAGATCAACCAGATATTCCATTTAGTCTGGTGTGCGCCATAACTTTATAATATTGCAAATTAATTTATAATATAAATCTCACCTGTCTGTTTAAACGCATGTATGTATGTATGTCTGCCTAAAACTTTCAATGGAGGCGATGGATTTTCACAAGATCAGTATCATTTTGAATCTCAACAAATTTTGAATCGGACGACAAATATAAAAAAATTGGCCATAAACATGAATTCCTTCACCCTCAACTAGGCAGTTTTCTACAAGGAGGGGTCGATTTTTTGCAAGCCATTTTTGCAAGTCATTATATCAGATGGATTGATTTTGCCTAATTTTAACGTTCTGAACTTCCGATCGCGTCATGGAGCAGAGGTAAGACATCAGATTTTTGTTCACTTTCATTTATGCCTTCGCGTTACGAGTTCAAGCCTGCCTGCCTACTACCATGTTTTTTTTTTTTTTTTTTTTGCTTTTTGCTCAACACAAACCTCCAAACACCCGGGCAACGCCGGGCACCCAGGCTATTAATGCATATAAATGCTAAGTGTCGGTCCTCCAGTATTTACAGTGTTACATTGGTAAGTACCAGATTTTCAATACGTAATCACCACATCAAACCATAAATATATTTCTTTTTCTCATGTTTAGATAATTACCATATTTCTCATCACACGTGACGTAGGTTTTTTTTTTTTTTTTTTTAAGATAAACAAAGCAAAAACGTCCCTCTCATGACACAAAGATTTACACAAAATGGCAGAACTCGGAGATTCTGGATTATTTCGGATTACTATCATCATCTTCAATATTATTCGCATCATGTAACTTCCGACCTTCTTCAGGTGTATCTTATCGAACTCGGGTATCTTTCTGTCAAATTCCAGAATATGCATGGAATTTTAAACAGAACATTTTATTCAATCAACGGAAGTACATGTTCTCGTTCCGTCAGCCATGGAGGGTATAAGTCCTAAGTACTTTACAATTGTATATTTTTAATGTCGCTCACACTGAGGATTGAACTTCCAGAAGAATGTAACTTACGATCGAATTTTAGCAAATACCTTATTCAATATACCACCGGTCCTTGTGGATAATTCTAGTATTAATTTTAGGAGCCTTAAACCTATTTTTATTTTTTAGAAATACAACCTTACTACTTATTATTTATTAATACTACAGATATATATATATATATATATAGATATATATAGAATTTCGTTGTGCAAATAACAGTAGTCAGAATAGTACAAATTATCAATCCTCATCTCAAAAATTAAGAAAGAAGTCAGAGAGTTTGACTGAATTTGTGTATGACATACTTAAACATTCCTTTTAGACAAACATGTGTTGATCTCATCATTTTATGTAACTGACGAGACATATGGTATTATCGTTAGTTTGTCACAAAAATAATCTGAACAATAATAAACACTATTGCATAAGATATTAAGGTACTGAATAACAGACAATTCCAAACATTTATTTTAGCTCCCTATCCTCGTCTGCAAATGTTTCCTGGAACGTTATGTCACCAAAGAGTGTGTTATGTTTTAGAAGAGTAAAGTATACACTTCAATTATTAAAACAATGAATTTGAGCATATATAGAAACGAAACATAATAGTTTAGATAATAAATATGAAAGTAACTACAGCACAAAGAACTTCATTTCATAAACTAGGGAGGAAGGACGTTCCTCTAATCCGTATTCTAAAAACAAAGCTGTTGGATTAAAGTAGTTTTGTGCAAACACAGGTTGGTCCGAAAAATAAAAATAAAACAAAAATATTCCTGAAACCACAATAGGTATTTATCTTCCTTCTACCGCAAGGTCGGAAGAATTGAGTCAGCGCCCCTAAAGAAGGAGCACTCTGACTCAGCAAAAAAAAATGCCTGTTGCTGTCTCACTGGAGAATGCTAACGAGGCATTTCCCCGGCGAGATTGCCTCAAACAACCAGTAGTAAACTTCCTCCATGTAAAAGCCGAGAGGCAAGACTTGGGAAGGTGAACCTCCTAAGACTATGCAGAAGGGATGCCTAAGCCTGATAGCTAAAAGGTCACCAAAATGACCCAGTTTCTGGTGGATTGATTGTCAAGATTGAACCATAACCGGTATATGGAACACCAATCACAACCAAATGCCAAATGAATGGCACAAACAGTTATAATTATTGTGTGTACCACAAATATTCCACAGAACATTTACAAGAATCCTATTTTAAATTTTTAGATGAATTCTAGAATGATGTACAATGGAAACTTTTGGTAAACAGATCAAATAGATGAGTACATGCAAAAACTGTTAAACCAGTACTAGTTCAATTATTATACCAAAATGCCCACCCCCCATGTTCAGATTTGATTTGGTTTCTGATTAACAGCTGATCAACCACTGTAAAACTCATTTAAAGCAAGGAAAGTTTTAAATAATGTCTTTTTTTTTATTAATAAGTCATCGCTAATCAGGGCTAAAAGACTACTCAAAGATAACGGTTAATGAGTTTACCTGATGAACGGTGACAAAAACGCATTGGAAATTGGAGATAATGGTTAAAACTGGACAGAATTTGATTATTTAAGAGGATAGCTGCAACAAAAATTTGTTAACATTGGTCTTGAAAACAAGTTATAGTCAGTTGGGAAACAGCCTTATGTTATTGTGTTCCACAGACGGGTAGTTCTCGAAAAATTTTATGGAAGTTCAATTTAACTTTAGGTATACAGAAGAAGAAGAAAAGAAAATTAGTTACAGTTGTAGCTAGACGAGCATTTGCTGCAAATGTTTTATATAATAATCAGAGATTGGAGCTCAGTCGATCACCTACCTAGAGTAAAGAAAGACTAGCAACATCTCCTTTGTGAAAAAGAGGCTGTAGAGAAGAGAACCCCCTCACTAGATTTCAAAGTCGATTTTATACTCTGTAAAGATGGGAAAGAGTTCTCCGGGTGCCACCTCCTCAGATGTGGCAACAGCACTCGATCTTAGAACATAGCTGTCTCTTATACCAGTGAAAGGTTTGCATCAGATGTGAGACACTTTCTGGAGCGGTAGAATGATCCAACCATTTTTCTGGTAACCTTAGCAACAGAATTGATGCAAGTCCCCCATTTTAAGTCTGGAGTGAAAATCAGTCCTAGAAGCTTATCAAAAATGAGACTTCCCCAAGGGAAGATCTATTAATTTCAAACGGAACAAAATGAGGATCCAAACATTGATGGTGAAAGAGAAGCTTGCGCCCAAAAAGTCTCTATCTCTACTATTATATAAAAGGAACTGATTTTTATGAAATTTCACACGAAGGTAGTATGTATCTAGCAGCGTTCTCAGATAGGTTTTTCTATCAGAACGTATTTGATAAGTATCAATAATCGAAATAATCTGATGAAAGAAGAAACAGGCGATTTTGACCAAAGTTAACTCCTTACACAGCCTAACATCAGAAGTGCATTTGAGAGGTATTATTAACACACAAGCCTTAAGTCTTAACATATAAAATTAGGGGTGCGTTTGAAATGAATGTTTCTGTTTAAAGCACAACTGAACCATGATATTTGACTTTTGCATTTTAAACTTAAATTCAAGCCATTATATATAAAAAATAATTTCATAAAATTAACAGCAGGTTCTGTATATTTCTATGTAGACTACAATGTATTGTAGATTAAGTCACTGTGGGAAGGCACGTGAAGCTTCCTCTCAGTGAACCGTAATTAGTCCCCAACTAGAGCAGGCAATCAATCGATTCAATTGAAAAATGAATGATTTCACCGATTTCGATGATAATAGAAATATGGAAGTGTGGTCATCATTCAATCCCAGGCAACATCGCGTTTCTCTGCTAGTGCCATACATATTTCAATGATAGTTAATTTTAGTTACAAGTGATAAAAAGTGTTTGCATTGTCTTTTGGAGGTGTTGGTTTCTAAGAAGGTAATTATTTGTGTGGTAATCAGTTATTGAAGGCATTCGTTTCTAAGATGAACTGATTATCAATATTTGTACTGGTCCTTTTTAATGGAAATGTTTACCAGTTTTGAACAATTTTTACATTTGGGCATTGCCTATATTATCGGTTTGCTAAACCTTGCTTTTGACTATAACCTTGAAAATTGTTCAATTAAATCACTATTTAAAAATTAGGGCAAACATTTTAATGAATGAAATGAGGTTTCTCAATGAAGATAAATACTACTACTATTACTAAGTATCAGGCTTAGTTTAATATTTTCATCATACTTTTTAAATCAAATTTTTCATTCACTTTTTTAACTGGATGTATCTATTTTAGTGTTATGGCCTTTTTCTTCAGGTTAGTTTCATAATATGGTAAAGGCTTTATGTTGTTTTGTTGAGAGATTTTATGGTTTTATATTTTAATTAGCAGGCCGTCCGGCATTGCCCAGTCGTAAGATATATTTTAGTTTGCAGAATTATGTATTTATCATTATAGAGATAATTCTCTATCGATTATTATATTGAACCTAAAATATAGTAGTGAGATCAAAACTAATAAAAATATATATATGATTAGGTGCCATCAGCTAGAATCAATACTTAAACATACAACTATCCACTTTCATTCCTTAGCCTCTCAGCAGCGCCTAAACAGCGAAACAGTACTGTATGCGGATGATTATAATGCTCCTCATCTTGAGTTGAGCATATTGAGAAGTGATACATGAATTAGCATTAGCGTATAAAGTGATGCTCTTTGTATAAACAAATCGAGTTTAGGTATTTCAGACGATGTCAAAACATCATTAAATTCATGACTTGCACAGCAGCCGCCAATTAGCGTAATGGTTAGGAGCCTTGATTGCCGTACAGGTGGTTGGGGTTCAATCCTGGCTTGAGGTAGTTGCCTGTCTAGCCGCACTGATGAGCTGTGAAACATCGAAACAGTACTGTATGTGGATGAGTATATATATATATATATATATATATATATATATATATATATATATATATATATATATATCTGTCATCCTTTTTTAAAAGATGAAATTGCCCGATCATTGAAGACAAGATTCAAGTAAGTAAACAAGGAAGGACGCCCAGACGGTCCACAGAGTTTTATAATTATATAAAGTTTAAGGTGTGTATTTAATTGAGAATTTCTTCATAATATCCTGACTAATCACATTACCAACTGTATGATTCTAAGACTCGGTTCTCATTGATTGAAAGGAACCAACTAAACAGATCTTTGAATGTTTGGACATGCCACACATTGTCTACCTGGAATCTGAGCGAAGGATGCCATTGAAACTCTTTTGTTTTTGCCAAAACGAAGCAGTGACCAGGTGAAACCTTGCTGACCACTGTGCAGTCTGACATAGAAAAGAAATATATGGCATATTTTAGTGGAAAAGGGAATCGATCAATGTGGAAAGGAAGGGTGCGATAAACTGCCAAAGCTGAAATGGAATGATTCATAATGTAAAAGCAGAAAAAAGTCGGCTCCACCCATCCATGCTGATAATCGTATGAAGTAGCGAAAAAGTTGTCCCTATTTACTACCCCTCATCTACCCTCGGAGAAAAAAAAGAAAAAAAGTTAGGCACAAAGTGGGTTTTTAACGTGGGAAAATCCAGTTTCACAAAAAGGAGCACTCTGGGTTAGAAAAAAAAAAAAAAAAAATCGCCTCAAGCTAGAAGAATTTCTCTTCCACTGATTGAGGACAGAATAGACTAAGTGTAGCATCAGAACAGATACTACATTTTGTTCCTAGCCAAAAAGTCAAGGAAAACATTGTTATATTAAAGACACCTTGAGTTAGTTTGTCCGTTATCATATTGCTCAGTATAGCAACATAATTTAGAATCCAGGCTAGGATGACTTATTTTTGTAGTTTAACGTGTTTATGTTAAAAATATATGGATAATATTCTTCTAAAGAAGAGTTCTAAGATGTGACAAAGGGTCTGAAAATTATGAATGTTTGATGTTTAAGTGACATCTTAATGCAATGCAATTGGAAAGATGAAAGCTTAACTTTATACTAACGTTAAAAAAGGTATATGCCATAATCATGTTGACACGCCAGTTCTCGCTAGATCACCAAAGTTAAGCAACGTTGAGCCTGGTCAGTACCAGATGAGTGACCAATTTGGGAATACCAGGCGCTGTATGGAGAGGAACATCGATACCTTTCTGCAAGAGTTGCAAAAACCTAATGTTGTCATCTCCCCTAATGGGGATATACATGCAATTGGGAACCGCGTATGCATTTTATACTCCCATGAAACTTTCTTCTCCACAGGAAGTCAGTTAAACCTGCATTAGGGTTAGTGGCATAGTTTCATTTTTCAAAACGAAAAAACTAAAAGAAATACTTAGTGAGATTTTTAAATGGGTGATGGACAATATTCTGAGAAGATTGAAAATAAGTTGAATGGGCAAAAATCTGATTACTTAAGAGGATAGTTCGACAAGTATTTGTTAACAATGGACTTTAAGATGACTATGTTGTAGTCATCAGAGAAACAGTCCTATTTTACTGCGTTCCACAGATGGAAAGTTCTTGGAAAAAAAGTTCTGTTTATAGAAATTTGGTTTGGTTTTAGGTACACAGTCTAATCATGATGAAGAATGATGTTAGACGTATGCATATTACATAAAAGATCTAGACAAATATGCCTGAAAATTATGCACCACCCAGCATATTCTCCAGACTTTGTACCAACAGATTACCATTTGTTTTTCTTTAAGTCAACAAAATACTTTGATTTGATTAAAACTTTTCTCAAAAGAAGAATGAATTAGGTTTTGAAGTGAAAAAGGAAACTAAGGACCTTTACAAATATGGTATTTAAAAATCTCATTGGGAAGGAAACATAGATATTAATGATGATTATATTAATGATTAAATGAATCGGGTTGCTTTTGTTTATAGTTTTATTGAGTCTTAAAAATACGTATTATGTCTGTCTGTCTGTCTGTGTGTGCGGCATTTAATGATGAGCTGTTCCAGACGGATCTTTTTTTTAATTTGATAAATTTCACATCATTTTTTTAATAAGATAAATCAATAAATAACAGTAAAAACACAGGAAGTTTACAAAAAAAGAAGAAAAAATCAAAAAAAATCTACAATTGAAAAAAAAAAGAAAAAATATGAACAAACAATTGCAAGAAACATAAATTGTAATTGATTTACAAATACTTTGATGTTGCCATTTTGTTAATATCCATCAAGTAGTTTTTTTTTATGTGCCTTTTCGTTCAAGCTGAATGACTGAATGGCGTTAAGCAAGGTCTGGGGTATTAGAATGCCTGTTTTTTTTTTTTTTTGTCTTTTTTTCCCCACTAAATCAACAGTTTATTTTACAAGATTAACTGTTGAGCGCATGAAAAGACATTTAGTATTATGAAGACATTGCCCAAATGCAAATGATATGCAATTACGTGCAAATGAAATGAAAATAAATAAATAAAAAGGAGGATTTCACACGCTGTTTAATTACATGAATTGAAATGACACAGATGACAAGGTTAAGCGTGTGTACGCATGTGAAAAATTATTACCCCCTCCTCAAAAAATAAACAATACCAGTTAAATATATTGACTGTTCCGTTTATACGGCACGTCAACCCTTTTTAGCTCATTGTATGGCAAAAAACTGCATGCAAATGGTCTTTTTAGATTAATTTATTTTGTAAGCATACATTTTGTAAATAATCTGTAAATGATATATGGGATCCTGGACAAGTATTGCACCATCAGTAATAGCAATTACAACTTACACTCCCAAAAAAGTTTGAAATTGAGATGCAGTTGAGTGTCATACCTAGAACATATTTTTTATTTAGCCCATAGTTGAGGACCTGACAGGTACTGTCATTTACAGAGTAGAACTGGGAGCAACGTCAACTAAAGGAGTTACTCCACATCGCCTAAAGCTCCTAAATTGGGATTTCATCACAGAATGTCGTTCATGATCATATCCAGATCACAACAAATAAATGACGACGCAAGTTATGGAAATGATTAACTTCAGTAAAAAAAACTCGACTAGCTAGAACCACTATCAAGAATTTTCCTCATTCTTTATCTGTGCCTAAATCTAAATGCAGATTTCATGAACAAAGCTTCTTTACTAGAACTGTCGACCTCTGGAACACTGTTCTACTGGCCTGCTTCCCTGCTGACTCCAATATGGTAGCCTTCAAATTTAATGTAAACAAGTTCTTCTAATGCCGTCCCCCTTAAATAATCCAAATTCTACCCAATCTACACCATTAATGATTACTAAACTACCACCTAACATTCATTAATCCTTATCCTCAAAGGGTCTTAATAAGTGGTGACTCCCTTGTAAAAAAAAAAAAAAAGTCACACCATTTAATTACAGATTAGCCAATTTCTAATAATTCTAAAAAAAATTTTTTTTTTTCATATTAAGTTTTTTTTTTTTAGCCTGCTTGATTCTGTTGTTGGCATTGGTTTCACCGATTCCTTTTTAGATCACGTGAAGGTTGATATTTATAGATCACGTGAAGGTTGCCACCATCTATAGTGATTAAACAAATTACTTGAGTACGTATATTTTATCTTTGATGTGTTTCATCACTTATCACCTTTTTGAGTGAGACAATTTTTACTGACTGACTCTTAAAGCCATACATTTTCTGACTCATCTAAAACTGATCATAATACATTCGATACTAACAATCGATAAAGGAATAAATCAAATTCATTAAAAATAAAAATCTCATCATTGATTACAAAAATATTTTCTTTAAGAAGGTTTATAATGAATTTAAAAACAAAACATACACACAAAGCAAAAAAAAACCGTAAATGTTTAACATTTTGCTGACATAATGATTGGCTTATCTACAGCTGGTTGGTTGGTTTTGTTTTACGGCATATCAACCCTTTTCGGCTTATTTAATGCCGAATCCAAAGATTTTGAAGAAAAGTTTTTTAATAGAATATATTTGTTGTTTTCAAGTCAGTTTCTATTTAACACATAGTTGGGACCCTAACAGGTACTATCACTCCGGGTCAGAGTGGACCTGGGAGCAATCGTAATTAAAGGGTGGCTCCACACTCCCCAAAGCCTGCAACCTGAGGCCTCACCACTGGATATAGTTTAAGGTCATATCCAAGACCTTATCTACAGACACTGATAAAACTAAATATAGTCTATATCTGGACACATTACACCTACAACTCTGTTTCAAAATTCATAATGATCAGTTAATTAGTTTATAAGCGAATCCTGTACATATAAAACTATCTAAATTTATAAATTAATCAATTAAAAAAAGTTTTAATTTTATTTTATTTATTATGAATTTTTATTAAATATAATAACATAATGCTAGCAGGTACTTGTACAGTTTAATCAAGACATTAAAAAATGAAAATATCGAGAAAAAAAGTTATATTGTATGTATCCGTTATGGAATTGATCAAGTATAAAGACAAAGATTATCTTCTTCTTCTGTTATATAAAGGGTAAATGTGTGTGTTTGTATGTCCACTAAAAACTTTTGTCATGCGCATCGTATAGGCAGCAATGTGGCATTGTTAGAAAAAGTGACAAAAAATATCGAAAAATTGGAAAAAAATCGTTGATTATTTTGTATAGAAATATTGTTTTGTTTGAAGAGGGGGTCAGATAAAAACCCTTGCTTTCGACGTAATTTGCAAACCGTTCATGTGTGAATCATGCATACGTTCTTTTGTTTTAAATAGCTAAATTTGCGATGTTATAACAGATGTGTTCTCATTGGCTCATCGATAAAAGCATTTGGTTACTAACTTCAGTTATGTGAGTTCGCACCTAGCATGCATCATTTTTTTTTTTTTTTTTTAATGAAATTTTACTTTCATTTCTGGCTGATGGCATTCAAGCCCCACTTTCTTTTTTTTACGACTGGGCAACGCCGAACGTTGTCACAATTTTTATTTTGCCCTGAAAAGGTGCTTACGTGACAAAAGGGTTTACAATGAAGTAAGGGTTGCACAATCTTAAACCACATTTCTCCTGAGTCGGCATTGCTCAAATAGGTTAGCAAAAAGAAACAGACGATTGAAAACAACAAAATAAACAGAGAATGACTGGTGCTATTTCAGAGATTTTCTAGATTATTTACTCTACCAAGACTTGAGAGTATTGTCTGCCCTACTACTGGGGTAAGACATATATGGATTCATACCTTTCTCAAGTCTATTAGTAAAAATGGTGCAGTAGTCGAGCAGAACATGTCATGTTACGTCTGCACTAACTTCTATACCACGATTTTACATCGACCATATCTATTATTGTTATAATTCTAAAGTTGAACCATTATCCTCGTGATTGTTTTCCTAAGACTTTTTTTCTTTTATATTTTAATCGTGCAAAATAGATGCCAAAATATTTCTCAGTTTTGGGATTGAGTTATGTTTGGACAAAGAAAAAACTTCCATTTTAATTCTTCTATTGAGTAATTAACTCACCAAATAAACCATCTTTTATCAAGTTTCTATTTCTCTCATTGTATGTTGTTTGCCCCTTCAGCATTTCTTTTATACAAGATCTATCACTCTTGCTACCGATACTTTTTAATAATAATAATCTATTATAAACAGAAAGGCAGGTAATAGGTAGTAATATTGAGAGAGAGAGAGAGAGAGAGAGAGAGAGAGAGAGAGAGAGAGAGGGAATATAGTGAGCAAAAAGAAACTAATTTTTTTATTTTGTTTTTATTTTTTTATATTTAACTGGCTTTGCAAACCTACTTTGTCAGGATTCAAACAATCTAACCTCAATGGATGACCTAACGGATCACATCTCTTTTGTAGCATTTAAAGAACCCCTCCCACTAATGATATTTTAAAACTTTTAAGCAAGAACACAAAATAGGAAATAGGATGAAACAAACACACAAAAAACAACAACAAAAAACAAACAATAAGAAGCCATAATAATGCACTTAATGCATCGACTGTTAAAGCACACTTAAGCTTTTAAGCAAGTGTTTTCAAGATGCGAAGCCGTTCAACTGACACAAATATTGTGAGCGGTAAGAAGTCTTCAGTTTAGTAAGTCAAAGTTCAAGTAGTGTTATTAGTTTACTGGACTTAGCATTTGATGCCTATACACATCACACACACGTGATGTACTGGCAAATATAGAATAGTCTTTGAAAAAAAAAAAAAAAAAAAAAAAGAAAGAAAACCCCAGAAAATCCACCTAGCAGACTACTTATGAGATACCTGCGTTTGCGAACTGTATCGATTATTATTGGAGTAGGCTTTGGAAATAAACCTTTTATTTGCTTTCATAGTTGTTTCTAATATGTTGTATTTTATCAGAAAAAAAAGATGGAAAAAAAAAAAAAACCCTCTGCAGGTGCAGGTCTTTGGCACTGAACCAAAGAAAAAAAATGACAGAACAATGAAGAATCCCTTTAAATACAAAATGTTAGCAAAACATTTTTGCAAAAAAATAATTTAAAAAAAAAATGATCGAACGTACTGGAAATGCGTCTTTTATAATAAATCTTACTCATGGTTTCAATTTGCTGAAATGGTTTCAACTAGTTTTAGCATTTGCTGACTGCTTCGTGGATTTATCAAAGAATTATACAATCAGAAAGAAAACAAGAATGGATATTTTGAACATACGTGTTATAGCATGAGATGCACTAAGAATGAGATTAGGACCTTCTGTCTTTTGGTACCATGACTCAAACTAACAAGTAACAAATAAAAAAAAAGTGTGGGACAAGTAGAAAGCACAAACACAATTAACGAAATATGTTTATATATTTACAACATTGCAAGGTACGAAAATTTGTATGCGTGAATTTGTGTGCATAAGTTCACACGGTTAAATTGTTTGGCACTGAACCAAAGAAAAAAAAAATGGCAAAACAATGAAGAATCCCTTGAAATACAAAATGTAGCAATACCGTCTCCCTAAATAATCCAATTTACAAAATTTCCACTATTTATGTTTACTACGTTATAATCACATTGACTAATGTATACTCAGTAACCCTTATCCTCGAATGGCCTCCGGGCCTTGGTAAGTGGTGATTGCTGTAAAAAAAAAAAAAAAATAAATAAATCAGGGATATAAGTGGTAATTGGTAAAAAAAAATATCTGAAACCAAAATGAATTTTCCAATCTGAAAGCTCCATCCCTTTAATTTCCCAACTCAGAGAGAGAGAGAGAGAGAGAGAGAGAGAGAGAGAGAGAGAGAGAGAGAGAGAGAGGCGGGCAAAGGGTTTTACTCCTAATCACCTTAAAAAAAGTAGAATTCTGGGGGTTTTTTTTGGGGGGGGATGTGATTTACACAAGAGTGTTAACCTACAATACCTTTATTTTCCATACTGAAAGTATCGACGGATATGTTTTAAATGAGACAGAACTTCATAAATGAAACAAAAGTCTGCTACCTCTCCTACACATGAATCGTTTGAAGTGTGGCAAAATTAACATTTTCAGTAAGACTACAAAGGAAAGTGAAGCAAGGCAAGACAAAATGTGAGATTGAGAGGAAAAAAAAGAAAAACAGGAAAAAAAGAAAGATAGTGATAGAGAAGATAGAGGAAGAAAAATAAAATCAAGATAAATGAGGAAAAAAATCTAAAGTTCGAGCGATTTGACCTTTTCTTAAAAGAAAATTAAATAAAAGCTGAATTCTGCAAAACAGTAAAGAATTCATATCCGTGAAAATGTGTATGCATATGTTTACCTTATTTTGTCAGTTTGTGAGTATGGTCGCATCTATGTAACAGAGTTGATAACAGTTTCATTTTTCCCTAGTGCATGGGTGGGTGGAGTCACTATTTATCAAGACACGAGGGACACTTGAGGATA
The DNA here is from genome assembly GCF_053919585.1 of Euprymna scolopes. Taxonomy (NCBI): domain Eukaryota; kingdom Metazoa; phylum Mollusca; class Cephalopoda; order Sepiida; family Sepiolidae; genus Euprymna; species Euprymna scolopes. Next base: position 38,426,370 of record NC_136490.1, on the reverse strand, counting down.
AAGATTAAAGAGATTATCACTAATCGCGCCACAAGATGGCTTGAAACAATAGGTGGAAAGAGCAGAAGAATACAAGTTCTTGTTGAGCCGTCCCCCATAAATAATTAAATTCTACTCAATTTAGACCATTAACGATTACTACACTACCAACTAACATTCATTAACCCTTATCCTCGAGTGGCTTTCGGGCCTTGATAAGTGGTGACTCCCAAGCAAAAAAAATAAATAAATAAAAAATCGAACGCGTGCTGATCAACTCCCTCGAGTAGACTGATTGTGCTGGACCCTTTCATGAGAATATGAGGATCCTGAGAGCATGTTTATTTTTGTCGAGAAGAGAAACTTTTAGTCTGTTTCATAATTTCGTCTTAATCTCGCTGGAGTTTCATTTTGTACAAAAATATGATGAGCTGTAATTTTGAAGTGTGTTTTATTTGTTTGTTTATCCATAAAAATGCTATTTCAAACTTAAGTGTGACGAACAGACAGACAGTGGCTCTTAGAGAGATGCTTGGATGCATGTAAAATATTTTAAATACTTTTTTTGAAATGATATTTTAAAGCAACATCAAATTTTCTCTGGTGCTACCTGATCAGATGGATTGAAGATACCAGCTTCCTAAAATGCACCAAATATTGAGGTTATTGTTTTTTTTGTTCCCCCCCCCTTTGCAAAACTTGCAAAAAATGTACTGCAAAGCCAAAAGCAAAAACAATTTTTCTCCTATAAAACAACCAAACTAAACACCATGAATAAATAACACCATATATATTATAGTCTTTGAAGTTTTTAACCTTTAAAACTATACAAAAAATAAAAAAATATTTTTTTATCATTCGTTAGAAAACCATCTAGTCAGTAAGTCATTTAATCACCTGCAATCACTGCATCAACTCGCTTTTGAATTTACTATAGTACTAATAATTTATTTTTTAAGGGATCATCAGTTGTTTACCATGAAACGCTGTTTCGGGGATTTAAAAACAAAACAGTATATTACATCATGGCTCCCCAGCAGTGTTGATCATACACCACCTCCCATTAATCTTAGGAAGAAGACATGTTACAAATATTTGATCTATTTCCTATTCTTAATTGCATTATCTAACCTTTTCATGCTATAAAAATGAATTTCTTACCGGTGTGATTCATCAGTTTCCAAATTCAAAATGGATATAGTTTTTAATTTACCAGTCTTGTATTTATAAGATTAGGATTAATCCATTTAAGTACTTATCACCCCCATTATGATTAGTATTTTGCATATTTATTCATATTTATTTAAAGTTAAATATGTAAAGGTTAAAAATATTTATACATATATACATTTTTTTTTTATTATTATATGTAATTATAAATACATTTTATACATTACTAATATAGTTTTGGATTTCCTTTATTAACATATTCTGGTTAATTTTATACGATTCAAAAACATCAGGATAACGAACAAATGTTTATTTAACTGTTTAAATATTTTAGTTTTATCCCCACCTTGTTTAATCATCCTTATTACTAAGCTAGAAACTGGTGGTATAAAATCTATTAATTTTAAAGTAACGCGAGCTATTCTCAAAAACTCTGACATAATGGTTCCATAAAACATAAAAATAGGGCAGGTAATATCTTTATGGGGCATACGTACTATTTGAAAGGGGAAAGCGTTTCTTTTATCAAATATTTTATAAAGAAAAATCCCATCCTCAATTTTTATATCTAAATCCAGAAATGTAGCCTGTTGTCCTCTATGTTCACAATTCAATTTTAATTCGTTTGGATATATAAGATACTTATTTTTTTCGAATTAATCATTATCGTTTATACATATAATAAGGTCATCTATAAATCTCCTATATATATAAAAGATATAAACAAATGGAAGCATAAAGACTTTTCTAAAATTACAGAATTCGGCAATTAAAAACTCAAAAAGGTTGATATGTCGTAAAACAAAATAACCAAACATCAAAATTTCTCGATTAAAACTACATACTAAAATAGGAAGCCAAAAATTCTACAATTTCTAATGTTTGATCTAATACTTGGATTATTCGGACGACTATTCTCATCTTGGTTGGTATGTTTGTAAGGTTTCGGACAATGTAATATTTGAAAGAAAAAATTTTTTAACCTGTCATAGTAATAAGTTTTTGCTGTTCATTCAGGAGCAAGTATATAAATTTTGGCAATCACAACAGGTAAAATATGAAATATGATTACATTATAACATTGAAATAAGGATGGTTTTAGAAACTATTTAAGTGTTTATAAAGAGTTACATAATACTCATAAAAGTTCATTCAAATAACATCATTTAATACGAGTTTCATAAAATAAATTTTAATTGTATGTTATTAATCAGAGATAAAAAAAATTTTTTTTATCTCAACAAACTGTTAATGAAGAAGATGGCGACTATGAAAAAAAATGGCGACTATGAAAAAGGTGGTAATCATGATAACATAAAAATTACTTAGTTTAATAATTTGGGGAATACTAGATGTTATAATTGATAAAGGCATGTTAATTTTGATTGTACTCAAAAGAATAGAACATCAGGAGAGTATGCAAAAGACTTTCAACACCAGCAAATCTTTTAAGGCATTTCACAGAATACAGCCCGCATTAGCATCAACCTAATCAAAGTGATAGAAAACCTTTATATCCATGTCAAGGTAACTAGTGCAGTCTATTGCCACAGTAACAGAGCACTGGTTCAGAAATGCAATCGGTTAAGACAATAATTGACTTTCACAATCTTTTTAACATCTTGTGAGTATCATGACTGATGCAGTGGAAGACAATAAAGAATCAACATAGCAGCACAATTACGAACTTGCATTTTGCTGATGACACTAACAGCCTATCAAGAAAGATGAGATTGTTAACTCAATGTCATAATGAAACCTACACAGTCTATGGGATGCATATCAGTGTAAACCTAATTGCTGATCAACAAAACTAGTGATTAGGAGTTCATCTGTTGGAACGACAAAGACCATCTGATCATCATAGGGATGATGGGGGACATGCACTATAAGTTTGCTTAAAGTGAAGCTGGTTTCCATAGAGTCAGCCTCACTCTCTCATCACATCCAGCTGAATCCAGTGGCAGGACTTGGTCGAGACAGCTGAAGGCCAAGTGGAATGCAGGAACTGCTGGAAGTGTCTATGTCCTACATACAGCGCCTGGTATTTTCAAATGGTCACCGATCTGGTACTGACCAGGCTCAATATTGCTTAACTTCAGTGATCTAAAGAGAACTGTGTCAACATGATTATGTTATATATCTAGTGATTAATGACAAATTGAAAACGGTTCAACGCTTCAAATACCCGAGAGCAGTATTAATTGATGAGGAATCCAGCTTAAAATAGGCTCCAAGATAATTCAGTATTCACAAGATCCGGCAATCAGGAATGGCAGTAATATTGTATTCAGTGCAAAGACCAGTGTTCCCCTTGGTCATTTCCAGATTTCTGTATGTCTGTGAATTCTTTAGCTTGACAACAGAACTGAAGACATATCCTAACAGCGATAATGTCATCACTGTGAAGGTATAAAACCGCATACAGCAAGCAATTAGGTTCTATGTAGATCTCTTAGCTACAGTAAAAAGACACAAACGGAAGTGGTACAAGGCATGTAACATGACTGACAGTGATTGCCAAAACAATACTGAAGTGCACAGTGCAAGAAAGGGGGATGGAGAGGCAGACACTGAATGAGACAGGATGACAAAATATGGAGAGGACTAAAGTTGGGGATCACTGAAAAGTTGCAGCAAAAAGAGGAATGGAAAGAACTAATTGCCGGGTTATCTGTGGTGTCAGCGATATTCATTCAGACTAATAGAACACACCAAATCCAATGATGTCATTAAGTGAAACTTTTATGCACATGTTTATTTTAAAACCTTTGTTTTTATACTGTTAACAAAGAAATGGATAGCATATGTAAATAATAAAGAACCATCTTCAAATTAAAAAATAAATACCATAATATGGGAATATTTTACTTTTCGACGAAAATTTATCCAGTTTTCTGGAAAAAAAAAAAAAAAAAAGGCTGCAGTTTTTCCTGATTATTTTGCGGAAAATGGACGTGTTGTTTTGAACATGTATAAGCTCACCTTTAAACCAAATGTCTAACAATTTCCTCATTATCTATGCCTAAAACTAAACATGAATTCCAAGAGCAAAGTTTTTCCTAAGATTGTTTGTGGAACAATACTGCAGGGCTGCTTCCCAGCTGACTATAACAGCCGTTTTCAAGTCTAATGTGAATAAGTTTCTGTTGAGCTGTTCTCTTAAATAAACAAACACTCCGATAATCATGGTATTATTTCACCGACCAACTGACACTCATTAACCTTTATCCTAAGTAGCTTTCGGGCCTTGATAATTGGTGAGAGTAAAAAAAGAAAAAAAAAAAATGCATGACATATTTAATAATAAAAGTGTTATAGGATGCCGAGAAGCGTCCAAAATTTGCGAATATAACTTTGGTATTCATTTTGTGAATATTATGCAAAAGTCTTCTTTGTCCCCCCCCCCAAAAAAAAAATAATTTGGAATGTTTTAAAGGAATTCTCATCAATTCTTGTGAGTTAAAGTTATAACCTCAGTTTCTACTTATAACTACTTTTTTTTTCTTTAAGTTCTATAATAAAACTTTGCTTTTATATTCTTAAGTGTTTCTGTGGGTCAATAGAGGGTAATCAATACTTTTCCAATAAAGATTTTACCCAAAGTTTTCGTATTGCAATCAAAACTATTAATGTTTAACAAAAAAGTACTTCAACAATTTCAATTTTTAAACAGACATCTTAATTCTATAAAAGGTTCATTACAAAAAAAAAATAATAATAAAATAAATAAATAAAAATAAGAAATACTGGAATGAATCTATTGGCATCATGCACGCTTTAAAAATTGAAGATCTTTATTTTAAAAGGGGGTTGTTTTCTGATAAAGGAGGTGGGTTGCGTTGATTTTCCTTTTAAAGCAAAATAATGAATCAAAAAAAGAAACATAACATTCAAAATGGTTATTGAATTTGTTTTAATAAAAAATTATAACAAAAAGGAACAACCATCAAAGAACCTTTATTCTTTGCAGCAACCTCTAAGCAATTGATGTCGAATCAAGATGCCAACATAAGGTCAAAATAGTCGATTTCCTATCTTATTCTCTTTTTCTTTTACATATGGTGTTACATAAAAGCGAACACCAATTTTTAAGCGGTAACTTTTGACATTAACGGTATTTCTTTCTTTTCGACCCCCCACCTCCCGACTAGCACAAATGTGAATGAATGCTTTTTGGCAAATGTTCAGATGCATCTCCCAAGTGAATCATTCAATGCAGTGTTTGCTCATACATTAACACTGACCTGTTTATAGCTGAACACAATAAGCAATGTCAGTCCAATTGAAACTGCTCTATCAAAACATGATTAATATGATTAACATATTTCTTTACATGCAACCTTACACATCAAGTTGCACTTACATCAGTTAATTCTATAAGTAATTGCCGCTCAGAATTAATTAGTTTATTTTGTTTTGATTTTTGCTTTCTCTGATTGCATTAATTTAATGAACCATTTCAATTTGACGAAGGAACTGTTCGGTAGTAAGACCAACGTGTTAGCTATTTTGACTAACTCGGTCAAAGCGAAGTGAATATAATTTACCTGAAGTTGCTTCAACATAATAAATCAAATGATTTTCATTCAGAGATTAGACAACTTTGACAAAATGGCAATCGTAAAAAATACACACGTTATACACACACACACACACACACACACACACACACACACACACACATATATATATATATATATATATATATATATATATATATATATACACTAGCAAAAGTACCTGTCGTTGACTGGGTTCAAAAACAGCCTACAGAAAATGGACTCTGACTTATGAAAGTATGATAGGTTATGAAAAGGAAGGGTTGTAAAGAGATAGCTTCAAATTTGGGGGTATCAAAACCAAAGACAAAATATGATGAAAGTAAAAATAAAATAGATAAACCCCATAATTTATTATACCATACCTGTTCTCACTGAAACACTTATCACAATATTATGTGGATCTATATTAAAAAACCTTGTTAAATTTTGTGACATATTTCCATTCTATGGAGATCAGGCGCAAACGAACACACAATAATTTTATTATACCATATTTCTTCAAACTGAAACATAATTATCAAAGTATACTTACGCAGATAGATATGAAAAGTCTTTAAAGTTTGTGTCTATTTCCATTCTATGGAGGCCAGGCGCGAACGCAGACCCCACAATTTTATTATACCATCCCTATTTAAGTTAAAACATACTTATCAAAGTATTATTATGTACATCTATATCAAAAACACTTGTGAACGTTTTTTTTTTTTAAATTTTTAATTTTTTATTTACATACTTTGTGGACCAGGCGCGTACGCAGACCCCGCAATTTTAATGAATCATCATTATGCCAGATAAAACATACCCATTTCTGTGTCTCGATACATCTATCATTATATGTGATCAGTTTTTTATAATAGTCAACCATATAGGAGCCTATTCGTGACCAGACACACACACAGACGTTCAGCTTTATATCATAGAAGATATATATATATATATATATATATATATATATATATATATATATATATATATATATATATATATCCTTGCTAGTCCTAAGAGTATGAACATTTTTTTTTGTAAATCTCATTTGTTGATTTTTAGCATTTGAGTAAAGGGCTTTCCGTTCAAAAGCAGAGCAGGCAAAATAAATATTAAATAATACAATAAACAATATCAAAATAAATTTTGAAAAAAAAAAACGCTAATTTTTTTTTTTTCTTTTTTACATAAAAAAATATATCATCTGTCACTGAAAATAATAACCTAATTTTAAGTAGTCTGGGGGGGGGGAGATTTGATTGTAGATTTACAAAAAGAAAAAATTAAATTTTGTTTGCATTCAAATTTTATCAAAATATCCAAATAAACGAGATATCACAAGTGGAAATCAAAGGAAATTTCTGTATATATACCTGTTTTCAGACTTTTACCTCGACTAGTTTGTGACACCTACTTGTATTTATTGAAGGAATCATTTGTCAGGTGGAGAGTCAAAGTTGCAATTTTTGGGTTTTATGTAGCCTTCTACTCAAATTGTTTTCATGGATGATCATCGTGATATAATTTTATGATTCGAATTGGACATAAAACTTAACACTCGTTAGAACTACATGCAATATCATTGTCTCATACTGATCACAGAGTTCTAAAAGATATATATATATATATATATATATATATATATATATATATATATATATATATATATATACTAGCAGTTCAGTCCAGCTTTGCTCGGGCTCTGTGTACTGTTCATAACTTTATGTGCATATATATATATATATATATATATATATTAAAAAGTGTGACTCATGTCCAAGTGACCTACATTTTTAAGTGTTTAGACCCAAAATTGGCAGAGGAGTTTGATAGAGTCTGCAAAGGTCAACGCTTTCAACTCTGACCTCTTGGCAGCCAAATTTTCGCCCAAAAACTGATTAAAAAGCTTGCTGCATGTAAAAATACCCATTATGTTAAATAACCTTATTAATTTCAATAATAATAAAGACCACCGAGATTTTCTGGGCAGTTTACATAAGCTGCTAAAAGGTGTTGAATGAAAGTTATGATTTTTTTTTTGTTTTTGCGGTAACGCTGTCCAATTTTTTCAATGAAAAGCATATTATTTCTGTTATTATGAAAATAATTCAATAAAAAATTAATTGAAAGAATGAAAACAATATTTTTTTTTGTTTTTACAAAGAAAATACAATAAGTAATTATTAGACAATTTTTATGAAGCTTCAAAAAAAGTAAAATTCAAATCAAGAAAAAAAAATATTGTAAGTTTCAAGAATAACAAACTGATAGTAAACAAAATATTTTTGATTTTTTTAATGATTTTTTTTCTTTTAAGATCTGTTTGTGTTGAAATGAAGATAACTATTTATTTTTTTTTATATAATAAACCAATGATAGCAAATAAATGTTTTCTTAAATGATGTTGGCTGCTACAATTTCATTGGCCCAGCATTTTGACACTTTTTGGCATTTTACGTAAACTGCCCAGAAAATTCAGATGACAGTACGGTTCTTATTCTACATAAGCACCGTTTTAAGTTCAGGTAAATAACAAAACATAAAACTAATTCGAAAAATATTCGATAATCAAACTAGACGAGAATTATTTTTATTTTTTTGTCCCAATTCAGTGCCTTTTTTGGAGGAGCCAGATTTCCCCCCACATTAAAAACCGAACTTGTGTATAATTCTAGCCTCGAGGGGAGGCAAGTTAATAAGAGAGACACACGTCTATCCAGCTTAAATGATAAACTGAAATTTAGGCTGTCAAATAACGAAATCACATCTTTTATGCAGAGGGCTACCTGTTTGACATGTCTGCACCCTATTTTACAATCTTCTTAGTCTACTAGTTGCTCAAACTGTCTTATTAACTGTGGGTATTGAAAACGGAACTAGATTTTCTCAAACACTCTATGAAGCAGAGTCAGTATATGATTATCTGCGCATGGACTTAGAAATACTTGAGTGTCATTGACTCTTAGTCAATGTCAAGACATCCTTCTAGGAGAAGGCTAACTGTATTATATAAAACCCACTGCTCTATTGAACCGGATATCTTTCTTTGGACTTGTCAGTATGGCTAATGTAAATTGTGGCGCTGAGCAATACACACTTAATTTCAAACTATTGCTTGGTGGTAATAATAATAAGTAGTTCAATACTCAACTTGAAAGGCTTTGCAAGTCAAGTGCTTATACGCAATCTATTAGTGTCGAGTAGAGTGGAAGGCTTGAATCATCCCTGGTAACAGGACGTTAGTCTGTCATTAGTTATATTTATGACAAACCTAGTAACCATTTATACATCAAAGTGGAGTGTTTGCTAACAGCACCCAGTGTCTCCAAATGGTCACCCATCTAAGTAAGACCAGGCTCAACGTTGCTCAACTTCGGTTATCTGGAAGGAAGCCGGTGTGTCAAATGTGCTGGGCCTTTCGGGGCCTGGACAACAAGTGTCAAGCAAATACCATATGTGGGGGAAACCTCACATATAAGTTATTGGTCAATGTAGGGGAAACCCTTCATACCAATTGTCACTATCCAGCTCCCCTACTCCCTGGGGAGTTGGCCCCTATTTCCCCAAACTCTCCACATTAAAAAACGGCCTTGTGCCTAATTTGCTCAGTGGGGAAGCAAATAAATACATTTAATAACAAGCATTGCACTACGTTGTCTACATGCCTGCGATGGCAATGCCCGTTTAGCGAGTAGACAGCTGTAGACACTCGAGATTTATCAACTTTTGAACTTATTTCTACTGAATTCATTTAAGCAAATATAACATTTGATACTATAAATCGTTTTGAAAGCAATTAATCATAGAAGGCTGTCTCGAGACGAAGAACATTCCAGCTTACATAACGTTCATTATACAAAGTAATAACAAAATTAATTCAGTTTTGAGTTGCCGTCAAGGCATTTTATATGCAGGACATGTGGAAGAAAAATAATCTGAGCGGTCTGTACTCTGCTTTAACTCTGACCAGACAAGAAAGGAAACAAACAATAAAAAAGGTAACAAAGAAAAAACGGTTGCCTTATGAGTAATACGAGGAGCCAAGTGAAAATGACCAGGCTTAAATATAGAGAGATCGATGGCCATAGCAGTTTGTAACGGAATTCTTTATAAGCTATGTCAGCTTGATATATTGCCCTGTCAAATAATGCGATCTTAGTGTTTTACTGCAATATATTGGGTCAGTATTATAATACGGCCACAGTGAATGAGGTTTCTGAGAACCAACCTAAGATTATATATATATATATATATATATATATATATATATATATATACACACACACACACACACACACACACACACGAACAAACAACATCTTGCACTAAAACCATTTAGAAAGAAAATACAAAAAGGAAAAAAGATAGGAGTAAATAGAACAATAGAAATTTAACAAAATAAAAGATGACTAAAGAAAAAGGTAAAATGTGTAGACAAATTATCAGGTTCACAAAGTTTATCTATTCATAGACTACTAGCAGGGAAACCCGACATTGTCCAGGATCGAATGAGTATCAACGAATGTTCTACACTTTCAATATTTTTATAGTCATCAAAGTCAAACGAAATCGCTCATTTTTCAATCAAATCGATTGATTGCCTGTTCTAGTTTGTAACCTCCGACGGTGCACGAAGAGGAAGCTTTACATGTCTCCACGCAGTGACTTAGTCCACAATATATTGTAGTCTACATTGTGCTGTAGATAACCTATGGTTGATTTCATAAAATTATTTTTATACAATGGTTTGAAAGTTTAAAATGCAAAAGTCAAGTATCATGATTCAGTTGTGCTCTAAACATAAACATTCACCTTTAATGCGCCCCTGAACAAAGAACCTCCTGTTGATTTTATACACCTGGCCTTTCTGTTTGTGCGGTAATAAACCTTAAATGCACTTGTGATATTAGGCTATATAAGGGTGTTAACTTTGGTTAAAACCGGGCTAATTAATGATTTTCAATACCTACCAGAGGCATTCCAATACAAAAGACTATATAAGAACACTCCCAGACACATGAAGTATATTTGTGTGAAGTTTAAAAATAATGGACCCAGCTGTTTAAGAGTTCATAGGAAACGAACGCACAGATAACGTGCCTTTTATATATAAGTAGAGATTAAAAAGTTTTGGTGTTTTTAGAGGTTGCCTGTCCCTACGTAATTAGAAAAATAATTGGTTCTCAAAAAAAAAAAAAAAAGGGGGTATAGGCAGAGTAGACATTACTAAGGCAGTAGTTTTACAATGTAGTTCAAATCTTATAAGTCTAAAATATATTTTTAATTGGATACGCGTTTTATATATATTTAAAAAAAATAATAAACATTAATATATATTTTTTCAAACCCTAAATGACCTTTTTATATAAACCATAAAAAATAGACATAAATGATATTTGAGATGAGTTCAAAGTAAATTATTTTTTTCTTAAAAAACAATTTCTGACATTTGTTGCTAATAAAAACAATACGTACATCCATTCATCATAGTTACTTACTCTTCAATGCAAATACTAAGTAGCATATTCTTTTTTCACAAAATTTTTAATATATTCCTGTATTCGTACCAGCTATAAAGCGACAGAAGCTAGGTAAAGAAACAAACTCGGGTTTGTATTACTGTACACGGATTCGAAAAAGTTGTCAAATAACAAATATATAACAAATAAATGTTATCAAAGGCAAGACAAGTTACTTTTCTACCTAACTGGATAATTTTTTTAGTGTTTTTATTTAATGTAACATGTTTATTCAGCTCAAAAAATATACAGTGTTTACCGATGTATTTGAAAATTACAAATGGTGCCGGACTCTCCGTTGAACACTAAGTTTGGGAAAATGAGTTAAAATAAAAAACTATACAAAATAGTGTTAAAAACCAACCCAATATATGTCAGCTAATATCACGGTAACATATATTGAGCGAGTTTCTAACAGTACGTTGTATCGTTTTTTTATTATTATTTTTAACTCATTTTCCGAAAATTACCGTGTTCAACAGAGTCCGGCGCCGGCGCCAGTTGTAATTTTCAAATACATCGGTAAACACTGTAACATGTTACATAAAAAAAAACAAAAAAAAAAAAACACTAAAAACTTATCCAGTTACGTAGAAAAGTAACTTATCTAGTCTTTGGTAACATTTATTTGTTATATATTTGTTTTTTTGGGCAACTTTTTCGAATCTATGTGTATAGTAATACAAACCTAGAAACTGACATACCCAGCTATTGTAATAACGCCTCTCACGGAGCGGGTATAGTGCAGAAGAAAAAAAAATGATTACCTGTTCTCTTAATTAATCAATCCAATATGAAATTGTGAGTAAAAAAAAAAAGAAAAAAATCTAAACACACACACATACATGTCTACAAAAGCATAAAACGTGTCAAAAAGTGTTGTTACTTTAGATATTTTTCGATACAATATTATAAGATATACGGGTTTGTATTACTGTACACATAGATTCGAAAAAGTTGTCAAAAAACAAATATAGAACAAATAAATGTTATCAAAGGCAAGATAAGTTACTTTTCTACCTAACTGGATATAATTCACGTGTTTTTATTCAGTGTAACATGTTTATTCAGCTCGAAAAACATGCAATGTTTACCGATGTATTGGAAAATTCAAAATGGCAGCCGACTGTCTCTCGGAGAGGGTACGTTTGGGAAAAGGTATTATAAATAATAAACTAAACAAAATACTGTTAGAAATTCGCTCAATATATATTACCGTAACATAAGTTGACATGTATTCGGTTGTTTTCTAACAGTATTTTGTCTAGTTTATTATTTATAATACCTTTTCCCAAACGTACCCTCTCCGAGAGACAGTCGGCTGCCATTTTGAATTTTCCAATACATCGGTAAACATTGCATGTTTTTCGAGCTGAATAAACATGTTACACTGAATAAAAACACGTGAATTATATCCAGTTAGGTAGAAAAGTAACTTATCTTGCCTTTGATAACATTTATTTGTTCTATATTTGTTTTTTGACAACTTTTTCGAATCTATGTGTACAGTAATACAAACCCAGATATACCGTTTCAGCCTCTAAACTCAGTTTTCAAGCCCAAGGTTGCACTGATGAAAGAGATCTTTCTTTTGCTTGTGTATTTTCTAAAGTGTCTTCCGATTACCCACCCAGCCCTTTGATCTCGCCACTATCGCTCTCACCCGACCGAATTTTTGACTTAGCTGTAACAAGATTGACCTTCTATAGTATTGTGTACATTTCAGTTTGGATTCTTTCCCTCCCACCTCGATTTCTTATTTTCCCTTCCGTTTCTTCCTCACTTTCTGTCTGGTTTAAAGGTCGGTGATATGCAACATATGGGGACCATTTACCAATGGTACTATTATAGGATTTTTCACTGTACTAATATATGTGTATGTGTGTGTGTGTGTGTGTGTGTGTGTGTGTGTGTGTGTGTTTCATCCTTTCAGGAATCATCAGTGTAGGGGGAGTTATAAAAATGTATATGGCAATTAAGCTACACGGAATATTCTGCGTTTCATTCTCGTGAGGATTCGTCAGGCTTATGCATAAGCCTGACAAATTCTCACGAGAATGAAACGCGGAATATTTTATGTAGCTTAATTGCCATATATATTTTTATAACTTACTACCTAGCTCTATCTATGTATTAAGCAATGTTGAAGTAAATACTGAATACTGAAAATTTACGCATAAAATTATATTTTCATATATAAATTTATGTGATAAAATTAAGTAGTCAATATACAGGGTGACCCCCCCCCCTAAAAAAAAAAAGAGAACATTCAATTGTTTTTCTGAGCATTTTACAGTCAACGGAGAAAAAAAAAAAAAAAAGGCTATAGACCCTAGTGTTTTTAATATAATAAAGTAGTTATGACCAAAGTTTCATTTCATTCGGACAAAACACTAAGAAATGGGGCCTAATTAGATTTGGGGACCGTTTATATATATATATATATATATATATATATATATATATACACACACACACACACTAGTACTAATATTATATTGTAGTTACACTCCTGGTATTCTAACAAAATTCGTTTTCTTATTTAAAAATTACATAAATATATTTATGGGAAAAATATGCTTATTCAATTATATTTCATCCTTTATTTGTCCCAATCCTTTTATTTATGAATCTCGATGTATGTTAAATATAACAGAGCGTATACAAATAAATGACAAAAAGTCTATATTCGAAATTCCAAGATGTTGTTCATCTTACTGTTAAACCACCTGTTTCGTAGCGCAGAAACAATCATCTCATTATTATTTCAAGTTTTGAACATTTTCCGCCGTGACAAATCAGAAGAATAAGAACTCGTTAACTTTAAAAAGAAAAGAAAAATGAATTTGGGCATGATTACATAAATCCGAAAAACTCCGAAGAGTAATTGCATCGTGCTTTGATATTTACGTCATGTTTGATTTTTTATTGGATAGAGAGAGAGAGAGAGAGAGAGAGAGAGAGAGAGAGAGAGAGAGAGAGAGAGAGAGAGAGAGGTGAATAGAAAGGAACATGTAAAAAAAGCAAAAAGAAATCCTTTGGGCCAAGATCACAGTATAGTATCAGTTTTGATGTTATACTTTACTTTTTTTGTTCTCGGTTAATGGAGGAGAAATCCTTCATGACTGAGACAATTTTTATTTTTGTTCCTATCCAGAGTGCCCCCTTTTGGGGAACTCGATTTTCCCCACATTAAAACCCAACCTTGTATCTAATTCTACCCTCGTGGGGAGGCAAGCAAATAGGAACAATAAGGTTTCCATGAATGCCTAAAACTTGGGAGGAACATTTGTTCAGACGATACGGGAACATTAGCACAACTTCTAAAACCGCCCTCCCAACTACATGAATCTATCACATCCACCGCATTTTTTTTCTGTTTGCCTCATTAATATCTGTCCTTTAAAACCGGTCAGTGTCCACGCATGATAATCACCAACATGAACACGAACACACAACTCAGAACATGCACCTTTTCCCTTTTGCAAATGGCCACCCAACGAGCCAAAGATTATGGTCGCTTCGAATTCAATAAATTCTTGTCTATTATCGTCACAAAACACAATTTAATTGCTTCCACATAAAACAAACATGATAATATAAAGCCTAGGTATATAGACAAGCTTACTGTGGTATTTTTATAGTGTTTCTAATTCGTTAAAATGCCAGCTTTCAACAAGATCTTAATCGAATGGATATGAAACTATCTTTGATTGCAATAAAAGATTGTCAAAAGATTCTCACAGCTAGGATCATTTAAGGTGCTTGTTCAGAACTACACTTATTTAAATACAGAAAAAAAAATTATGATGTAAATATTTGTCACAGAAAAAAAAAATATATTTATGATGTAAATATTCGTCACAGAAAAAAAAAATATTTATGATGTAAATATTCGTCACAGAAAAAAATGTTATATTCCTAAATTTACATAAAATGATTAAGTAGTTTTTTTTTTTAAACTAAGAAAATCAAAATTTAAGATTTTTAGTGATTTTACTACTAAACTGTATTAAACATAAGGCTGATTTTTGATGTCGACATTTCGAATTTAACTGCCTCCCCTTATTTAATGGGATTTTATCATAGCCGACGAAAACACTCCGCCCCCATCCCTTAGTCCTAAAATTTGATTTTCTTGAATAATAATAATAATAATAATAATAATAATAAACACTATTTGATTAAATTACATGATTTTTGAAATATTTCATCTTCGTTCCGTGACTGGTACGTACATCATACAGACTTTCCTGTATTTTCTTTACCTTTAATTGCTGTCATAAGTGCAATTCTAAATATGCACCTAATTTACGTATGACTCACGGACTCGAGAAAACACTAAGCCAAAATTACAGCGGTTGTTTGCAACTTTTTTTTAATCTTGCCTTAGGGGGCGCTTCTTTTGTTTTGTTGTTGTTTAAATAATAATAACTAGTGGGACACGTGAAAATTCCACGGGGGACTCATTTACATGTAATATATTGATGTTGGCATTCTGTAGATATTCAGCATAAAAGGAGACGCTCTGATATTATTGTAGCTCTTTTGTTAAAACTGCAAAAGTATTTATCCAAGCTAGCAAGGACGCCCGGCATAGCACGGTCGTAAAGTACGCTTAAATATGATATTTTAATTCTCGCAGATTTCGTATATATCATTGTAGAGTTAATGTTCTATCGATTTTTATATATTATAAAGTTGCGATTTCAAAAATATATCCATATGACTTGGGTGCATCAACTTAAATCGAAACCGAAACTTATGGCTCTTTCAGCTATAATTGAAACCGAAAGCAAAACTGATGAAGAATTCTTGGTATTTATAAAAAATGAATGACTTGAGTGCCATCAGCTATAATCGAAACCGAAACAAAAAACTTAATTATTGGTAAAATTATTTATTACAAGAAATGGAAGTCCATAATAATAATAACGACAGTCACTCGGATGTAAGTGTGACATGCAAAATAAATAACACACACGCTATCCTATCAATACATAAATAAATAATAGTTAGCAATGTTTACTTCACCTTAGCATTAAACTAATGGTGCTCTTCCATTACGTGATCTAGCCAGTTATTTACATTCCAATATGTGAACTACCTATTAACCCGACTGAACTATCCATAACCCAAGAGTTAGGATTAATGAGTAGATAGCAATATTAGGATGCAAACAACTAGCAAGATTACATAATGGATTAGAAACCATTTTGTAGATCACGTATTAGAAGAACACTACTCTGTGTAATTGTATTCTAACAGAGTCGTCATAAGAACAATGTTTTGAAAATTAGATTTTTAGAAATCATTTTATTTCATGAGAATCAAAATTATTAGAATATAAATATCAGTTATAGAAAAAAATTTCGAGTGTCACGTTACGATTGAAATGAAATATATAAAATAACAGAAAAAAGAACTAAAGAACATTTTATAAAAAACATCGTTTATCTATCGTTATATTCATGGCAAGTGCTCATCTGAACTTCAATCTATGGTTCCACATAGCCAAACTTTCAGGAAATACACTCGACTAGTCAAAACCACTATCAATAATTTACACACTCTTTATCTGTGCCTAAACCTAAACGTAGATTCCATCAACAAAGCCTCTTTCTTAGAACTGCACGCCTGTGGAACTCTCTTCCGTTTGCCTTCTTTGCAGCTGACTACAATTTGATTGTCTTCAAGTCTAACGTAAACAAGTTCTTGATGAACCGTCCTCCCTCACTAATCCACTTTACAAAATTACCACTACTAATGATTACTATGCTGCAATCCCCATTGACCCTTATCCTCGAGTGGCCTCCGAGACTTGATAAGTGGTGACTCCTTTTTAAAAATATAAAAATTTATTATAAAAGCAAGCAAACAAAAACATTGCAGTTTATTCGTGTATAGAAAAGTAAGTTGAAGAGAAATATCAAATATTTTTCTTAAAAGAGACAAGTTTATATAATTATTTCCTTAATAATCAAAATTACAGAACAATAGCAAATTATTCCAAGTTACTGGTCTTACCAGATCAGGCTGTCTCAAGATATCGATTTCCTGACATAAAATACATCAAACATTGATATTATTGTTTTTTTTTCTTCCCATTTTGGAAAACTCAATCATGTTCTACAAAGTTAAAAAAAAAAAAAAATAAATAAATAAACTAAACACCATGAATAAATGTTTGAAGATATAAACAAGTTGAAGCATAAAAACTTTTTAAATAACTGAATTCGGCATTAAATAACCTAAAAAGAGTTGATATGCCGTAAAGCGAAAAAAATAAAATAAAACAGGCTAATCAATTATTTCAATACCATGAGTGAGTCAAGAATAATGTAATATCTTACCGACGACAGTCACAAGGGAGATAACTTGGATGGCATTAGAGTAAATCCAAATTGTTGACCTTTGAAAGCTTCTAGACGACAACTTAACGATTAGATATTTCACGCGGCTTCTGTGCATAGTTAATTTCAATTTGAAAATAGAAGATTATGTTCTAT